>NW_005871781.1:204596-207098 GCF_000147115.1 Myotis lucifugus | reverse complement strand
AGCCTCTTGGGCCGGCTCAGGTTCTTCCTCAGACACCTGGGCCGAGCGCCGACGGCCTACCCTGGGCGACTTGCAGTGTCCCGCTCCGCACAGCCCGCAGCCGCAGGATGTCCTCTGACCAGGGGCGGGAAGGCAGGGGGGAAGCACATTGTCTGCTGGCTCCGGGCCCATCAGCTTATCTGCAGAGTTAAACACCCACAAGCGCAGGGTGTGGGAGCGCCTCAATGCAGCCCTTCATCTCCACCCGCCGGCCCCACCGCACGGCCATCGGCAGGGACAATGCCAGGGACAGATGCACCGGGAAGAGAAGGAAAGTCTGTTTAGGCAGCAGCAGGGGGGAGGGGGAGCCCAAACTGCATAGCTCGGTTTCCAATTAGACACGTGCACACGGCTCACACACAGCTCCCACAGGGCACTCAGCCACACTCATACACACACTCACACACATGCACATATGTACACACATGCATGCACTCACACACTCACAATACACTCTCACACACGTGCACACACTCACACACACATGTACACATGCACACACATGCATGAACTCACATACACACAATACACCCACACATGTGTACACACATGCGCATACTCGCACGCATGTGCACACACCTGCATACACTCACGCACATGCATGCACTCACACACATGAATACACCCACACATGTGCACACACTCGCGTACACACATGCATACACCCACACACATGCATGCACCCACACACATGCATGCACCCACACACATACACACACTCACGTACACACATGCAGGCACACATGCACATACTCCCACGCACTTAGGCACTCCCATACTCACATGGGTGCTCACACGAGGAGACCGAGCATGACCTGAGGGCTGACTCCCTTGCATCTTCACGTCATGGGTGGGTGCTAGACAGCTCCCGGGCTGGGTGGGTGGGTGGGAGACCTGACCGCTGTGCCAGGGGGAGCAGTGCTGACAGGCCACCGGGGCCACTGGCCGAGCCTCAGCTCACACTGGGTGTGACGGGAGCCTCACGGGGGGCACCTGCCAGTCTTGGATCCAAGTTTAGCTGAAAACTGGGGGTGACAGCAGTTCACTTCTGCTGAAGTTGGAGTTGGTTTTATGGTTATAGCTTCGTTTAGTGTCCCATTTTACCTTGGTTGAATTTTGACAGCATATTGCTAAAAATTTGATTAATTTTATTGAAGTTTTCAAACTTATCAATGCACAGCGGTTCATAGCATTCCCTTGTAATTTAAAAACGTCTTCTAAATTGTAATTGTTCTTCCATTTTCATTCCAAACATGTAAGTTGTACTTTTTTTTCTTGACCTAGTCTTGCTAGGGTCTTACCTATACGTTTGTTAAAAACTAAATAAAACAAAAACACCTTAGGCTGATCCTTGGCACAGAGACAGCCTACATAGAAAAGTAAACATGAAAAATATAACATAAAACAGCAAACTCTGGGGAAGGTGAAGAATTTAATTTCCAGAGTTACCACATTTTAAATTTCAAATGTTCAGTGTTCAACAAAAAAATTCAAAAGGCTTACAGAGAAACAGGAAAGTATGGCCCATTTAAAGAAAACAAAAATAAACACTGGAGCTGTCTCTGAAGTAGGTCCTGTGATAGACATACTAGACAAAGACTTCGAAACAACAGTGTTAAGTATGTGCAAAGAGCTCAAGGAACAGGTGGAGAAAGTCAAGAAAATAATGTGTTAACACGATGAAAATAACACAGGGTCAGAAAACCTAAAAAGAAATTCAGAAAAAAATTTGGAGCAAAAGAACAATAACAAAATGGAAAATTTTACCAGATGGATCCAAAGGCACATTTGAGAAGACAAAAGAAAGAATCACCCAACTTGAGGCTAGACCAGCCGTGGGCAAACTACGGCCCGCTGGCCGGATTCGGCCCATTTGAAATGAATAAAACTAAAAAAAAAAAAAAGACCGTACCCTTTTATGTAATGATGTTTACTTTGAATTTATATTAGTTCACACAAACACTCCATCCATGCTTTTGTTCCGGCCCTCCGGTCCAGTTTAAGAACCCATTGTGGCCCTCGAGTCAAAAAGTTTGCCCACCCCTGGGCTAGACCATGTAAATGATCAAGTCTGAAGAACAGAAAGAGGAAAATTGAAGAAAAGCAAGTGGCCCTAAGGGACCCGTTTCATCCACGGATAAAACTGAGCATCTGAGAGTCTGAGAGAAGAAAGGGGTGGAGACCTCGCCATCGATGGAAGACATGAGTATACACAGCCAAGAAGCTCAACAAACTATAATTAAGAGAAACTCGAAGAGATCCCCAGGGACACGTTATAATCCAACTTCTGAAAGACAAAGACAAAAAGCAAATCTTGAAAACAGCAAGAGAGAAGCGGTCACTCCTAGAAGGCAGCTACCGCCTCTCCTCCTTCGTCCGCCCGGCCCAGCGGGATGTCCCAGGGCGGCTGCTGGCGTCCCTATGGCCCTTCGGTGTCACCAGGCTTGCGACAGGGTCAGCTTC
>NW_005871781.1:202088-203559 GCF_000147115.1 Myotis lucifugus | reverse complement strand
GTTCCCACCCCCGGGGGGGGGGCGAGAAAAACCTTCAAGGACCCCGGGGCTGGCGGGGTGGGGGCCGAAGGGGCCTCAAGGGGGGGAACCCAGGGGCCACCCCAACTACAATGTGCAAGAAGCTTGGCTGGCCCCCGGAAGAAAAGGTGAGCGACCACCCAGTTACAGTGGGACAGCAGCGTGAAGCAGGACAGTGGGCAGAAGGGAAGGCTGGGGTCCTGTGGATTCAAGGCACAGGCCCGGGAAGGGCGGGTGGGAGGGGGCCACGGGCCCTGGATGAAAGCTGGTGTGGGCATCTGGCGCGCACTGAGGTTTTTCGTGCAGAAATGATGCAACTGCGTTTTCTTTCTTCTTTCTTTCTTTCTTTCTTTCTTTCTTTCTTTCTTTCTTTCTTTCTTTCTTTCTTCTTTCTTCTTTCTTTTTCTCTTTCTTTTTTCTTTCTTTCTTTCTTTCTTTCTCTTTCTTTCTTTTCTTTCTTTCTTTCTTTCTTTCTTTCTTTCTTTCTTTTTCTTTCTTTCTTTCTTCTTTCTTTCTCTTTTCCTTTCTTTTTCAAATTGACTTTAGGAAGGGAGGAAGGGAGAGGAGAGAGGAGAGAGAGGAGGGAGAGAGAGAGAGAGAGATCATTGTGAGAAAAACACCTGATCCGTTGCCTCCTGTACATGCCCTGACTGGGGTTGGAGCCCACAACCATCCGCACCTCAGGGCGACACCCCACCTGACGGAGCCCCACCAGCCACGTGTGACTGTTCTCTTGCTGACTTACAGGCTCATCTGAAATAAATGGTCATGAATTTGCGGAGCCTGGAGGCCAGCACTCCCCGAGGCCTGGACAGCCGTGTGGTCTGGGCCTGGCCAGCAAGTGCTGTGGGTAGATCAAGCCGTCTCACCGTGAAGAAGGACGAAACGGGGAAGCTCTCCCACTTCCTGCTGTCCCTCCCATGGGAGCCCCTGGGAACACCCACAGGGGGACGTGGGTCTCTCTGCTTCATGGGGGCACTGCTCAGGCGTCTCCCTGTCCCCCAGCATCTTCCTGCTTACCTGCTCCCACCTCTGTGTCAGCACTGGAACCCATCTGGACACGGCGAGCACATGGTACACGGAGTTGAGTGGGGAACGAACACGAGCCTGTGCTCAGGGAGGTTCCCCTGCTGCAGGGGCCTCCCTCTCAGGGCTGGGCTGGGTGTGAGGGCCTCAGGGCATTTCTTGCCACCACCTGGTGCAGGTCTCACCGTTACCTGGGTGGGTGGGGGTCCTTGCTGGCCGGAGGAGCTCAGACCCCTGCAGCCCATGCCCAGCGTCCTTGCGATGCGCCACCTGCCTGAAGCGGCCCATTGGCGGGTGGCCGGGCCTGCGGTGTGGGGCGTGGGGCATGGGGCGTGGGGTGTGCGGCTGCGGCCTGTTCAGAGCTGGCCGGGCTCCAGAGCTGGTTTTGTTTTTCCTCAGCATTAAGTCAGGGGAGATTTTGTGGGCT
>NW_005871781.1:105483-107878 GCF_000147115.1 Myotis lucifugus | reverse complement strand
TCGGTGTGACGGGCCATTGGTTCCCTCTTCCGTGGCGATTTAGGTAGCCTTCGCGGGGCCATAAATCTGACACTGCAGCTCCGGCCGGAAGATGACCCATGAAATCGGACGCTCCATCGGAGAGGCTGCTCCGGCCTTGCACTGGGCGTCTCGTCCGGGTCAGGGGATGTTGGCTGTGGACACCTGGCCTTTCCCTTTGCTTTTCCCACCTGACACCTTCCTGCTGGGACCACGAGACAAATTAAGTCACATCCCGTGTCTCCATGTCTACAGCGTGTGAGGGTGCAGCCCACGCAGAGCAAAGGCAGAGCCCACGAGGTGACACCGAGCACACTCATTGTACACGTGTGCACACGCATTGTACATGTGTGCCCATTCATTGTACATGCGTGCATACTCATTGTGCACATGTGCACACACATTGTACACATGTGCGCACACAGACTTGGCAGCCGGGATGCAACAGCACTGCACCAGAGAAACACACAAAGCAGCCTCTGCTTACGTGCAGATCTACATGTACATGTGAGCACATGCACACACACGGGTCTGTGCACACAGGAGAGCCTCACACAGGAAGTGTGATGGCCTCGGCCACTGTCCTGGGCCTCTGTCCTCTCTCCAAACTCCCACCGGGTCATCACTACAAGCCTCTAGGCCAGGGGTGGGCAAACTTTTTGACTCGAGGGCCACAATGGGTTCTTAAACTGGACCGGAGGGCCGGAACAAAAGCATGGATGGAGTGTTTGTGTGAACTAATATAAATTCAAAGTAAACATCATTACATAAAAGGGTACGGTCTTTTTTTTTTTAGTTTTATTCATTTCAAATGGGCCGGATCCGGCCCGCGGGCCGTAGTTTGCCCACGGCTGCTCTAGGCTGTACCCTCCAGACTTGCCCTCATTCCAAGGAACCACACCCAACCACGCATGCACATGTACATGGGTGTGCCTGTAGTGGCATGTGGAGTGCTGTATCACTGTGTGAAGGGCAGAGTCCTACTGTATGATGTTTGCTGCATGTTTCCTCACTTTGGGATTGGCTCTGAGTACAGACCTTGCCATTTTCTAACAGCCCATGACATCAATGCCACCCGCCTCCATGTGGTCCTCGGGCACATGATGGGCTGAGCCAGCGGCAGCCGCACCTGCGAGGAGCCCTTCTCTTGATAGGACGTGCCAGGCCCGGCTGGGGTGGCTCAGGGGCTGAGCATCGACCCAGGAACCAGGAGGTCATGGTTTGATTCCCAGTCAGGGCACAGGCCTGGGTTGTGGATTCGATCCTGCGTGGGGCCTGCAGGCGGCAGCGGATGGGTATTTCTCTCTCACCGTTGATGTTTCTCTCTCTCTCTCCTTCTCCCTTCCTCTCTAAAATCAATAAAAAATAGTTTTTAAAACGGTGTTGGAAAGCAAGATCGCTGACCTGGAACATCACCGTGTGCGACTCACGGATCAGCAGATCTGGAGAAGGACCACAGACACGGCCACGTGGGCCACGTGCCTCTCGTGGGAGCGTGCACGTCACCTGGGGTCAGGCTGCTGCACCAGCGGGAGCCCGGCCAAGCCACTGCAACAATAACTCGGAACTCCAGCGGCAGCAGAGGGCCGTGACGTCACCGCCCGGGCGGGCAGGCCAGGTCGCCGGGCAGGGCAGAGGCACACTTTCCGGAGGCGGCTGTCAAGGCCTCTCTCTGTTTCCTCAGCCCGGGAACCGCCGTGCAAACAGCCTGAGTCACTCGCTGATTACATCAAAGCGTGTTTGTCTTGGGTTGCAGCCTGTTTGGGTGAAAACCAAGATAAATTGCAAATTGGCTCTGGCTGCTAACAACGCACACGTTTTCAGTCATTTCTGCTGAGGAATGTCTAGTGTGTCCAGGGCTCACCGCCCTATCCTGTCCTTATTCAGCAAGTCGCTGGCGGAAACCTCACAGGGCGGGCCGCGGGGCTCGGAGGGTGGGGCGTGGGGCGCAGGGCATGGGGCGTGGGGCGCAGGGCATGGGGTGTGAGGTGTGGGGCGTGGGGGTGCAGGGCATGAGGCGTGGGGCATGGGCTGCAGGATGGAGTGTGGGGTGTGGGGTGTGGGGTGTGGGGTGTGGGGCATGAGGCGTGGGGTGCGGAGCCCCAGCGCTGGTCCCGCTGTCCTGGCTCCCACCGCCTGTGCTCAGCGCCAGGCAGGGTCTCTCCGCTGGTGCCCGGAGTGGGAGCTGGGGATGGAGACAGAGGCACAGACACGCCGGCCCCCACCCTCCGCCATCAGCTGCTGTTGGACACCTATGAGCACAGACAGCAGCTTGCAGCAGCCGCGGGCACGGTGGGGCGCGCCAGGCTTCGCTGGGTCTCGCCTGATCTTGCGCTGCTTCGCGGGGGCTAGCCGCTGCCGCTCCCTGCTTGTGTGA
>NW_005871781.1:101822-103970 GCF_000147115.1 Myotis lucifugus | reverse complement strand
TGGTCGGGGAAAGGTGTCCGTGCTGTTTTCTGGGAAGTGGGGAAGAGGAAGGCATGGTGGTCGGGGAAAGGTGTCCGTGCTGTTTTCTGGGAAGTGGGGAAGAGGAAGGCATGGTGGTCGGGGAAAGGTGTCCGTGCTGTGTTCACACGACAGACTGGAGCACACGGGGGGGGGGGGCACAGGTGAGTCTGGCGACAGAGGGGCCTAAGGAGAGAGGGGAGCGGGGTGCAGGCCGTGGATGGGCTCCCCGTGTGACGCAGCGAAGGGGACCAGCCAAAGGTTCCATGGCGGGGGGGCGTGCAGGTGGGTGTGGGCGGTGCCTGCCGGGTGTGCACCGGGCCTGGGGCTGAGGCCACCGCATTGGCCATCCCATTGTCACTGTCCCTCGGCCGCCTGCAGCCAGGCCTCCGGGGCAGGAGCTTGGGCCCAGCTCAAAGCAGGACGGGCATCGGGGCTGCTGGTCAGGGCGGGCTCTGCCCCATGAGGCCCGCGTGCTCCGACCAGAGCCTCCTGTCTGGGCTCCCGCAGTCTGGGGGGCTCCCTGGCAGACGTCTGGGCTGAACCACCTCTGCGCTGTGACCCTCCCGCACCCCCAGCTTCTCTAAGGGGCTCCAGGGGCAGGTGCTGACGTCCGGGCAGGCTCGTTCCCACCACCTGGGACGGGCCCGCGGCGGGAAGGTGAGCAGCTGCCAGGCTAGCGCAGCCACTTCAGGTCACCCAGCTGTTTGCACAACCCTGAAGGCTGGCGGCCGGGCCACAGCTGAGCTCACAGCAGCATCTGGAAATGTGGGCGGCTCTGCCCCCCCCCCCCCTCCCCGCGGGAGCGGGGAAATGGGAGGTGAGCGCTGTCGGCAGGTGAAGCGGACAGAGGGCACCTGCCATCAATCACCGCCCGGCTCCTCCTGGGCTTTCCTCTCTCCGTTCAGTCACCTGCACTGAACCAGGGCCCCGAAGTCCTGGAGAACAAGGGGCCGGGTGTGTCCGGGCCAAGAGCCTGGGACGGTCCTATTTGGGAGGAAGGCTGGGGCCCCGCCCACCTCTCCCCAGGAGCAGGGCGCAAGGGTGCCCTTCACTGCGTCCCTCCCTCCTCCCTCCTCGGCACCGGCCATGCCCGCCCTCCATCCGTTCCTGGTTCTCAGGGCTCCAGTCTCTGCAGGGGAGTGTGGTGCCTTCACTTTACAAATAATTGAGCTTTTAACAAATATTTCAAAATTTCAACAGGGCTGCGAGTCGGTCACTGGGCTGCTCCCGCCTTTGGAGTTCCCTGGAATCACGCCCTCTGGCCTCCTGGGCCGAGCCCGCCGGGCAGAGAACGGGTCTGCCCTGAACTCTGCCAGGGGCAAGGAGCCCGGCCCGCAGGGTGGACGTTCTCGCGTGGGAAGCCATTGCTCACGTGCAGGGAATCACGGGTCAGGAGGGTGGAAGTGCCCGGCTGGGCCAGGGGCTGTGTCGCTGCAGAAACTGCTGTTCAGAATCACCCTCGTCCCCAGGACCCCTGCCCACTCGGACCCGGCCCCACCCCGAATCTTGGCAGGGTCACCGCAGGGATTCTGAGAGAAGCCACGGCAGCCTGCGTGAGGGCAGCCCAGCCGCCCTGGACATGTCCAAGGAGGCCAGGGTCCCACCCCAGGCCAGGGACAAGGCCAGCAGGACCACCCGTCCAGGCATCAGCACACCTGGTCCTAAGGAGAGGACAGAGCAGGTTCAAGGGAGTCCCAGGGAGGACATGGGATGGACAGCAGGACAGGGATGGACAGCAGGACAAGAGATGAACAGCAGGACGGGGACGGACAGCAGGACAGGGATGGACAGCAGGACAGGGATGGACAGCAGGACGTGGGATGGACAGCAGGACAGGGATGGACAGCAGGACGGGGATGGACAGCAGGACGGGGATGGACAGCAGGACGTGGGATGGACAGCAGGACAGGGACGGACAGCAGGACAGGGATGGACAGCAGGACGGGGATGGACAGCAGGACGGGGATGGACAGCAGGACGGGGGACAGGACATGTGAGTCGCCGTGTGATCAGGACAGCTCAGGCCGGCACCGCTCTCTGTCCAGGTCGCTCTGCCCCCCACGGGCTCCCTGCCACACGGTGATTGGCGGGCCCAGCTGTGCCGGCCCCGGGCTGTCCTGACAGATG
>NW_005871781.1:96101-101722 GCF_000147115.1 Myotis lucifugus | reverse complement strand
ACAGATGTTTTAATCTGCTGTTTGAAGGATGACTTCTGCGCAGCTCTGCTGTGCGAACATCTGTTTCTGTTTAGAGCGGCGGAGGCATTTCAAAGGGCGGCGGCCAGGCCCCACGGGCTGAGCGGCACCACGTGCCTCCACGCGGTCTCGGCCGGAGGGTTCCCGGCGGGCGGGCGGGCGGGCGGGCGGGCAGGGACACGCTCCAGCTCTGACACGGGGCATCTGCTTCGAAAAGCAGGTTAGCTTCCCAGGTGCACCTTTCTGGACAGGCATGGCCTCACTCACCCTCAAAACACCCGGAGTAGGGAGCCCCCGGCCCACACGGGGTGGCTTCCTGGCTTTGCCGCGGCCACAGCCCCCCGCGGCCTGGGGCTCACCCGTCTCGCCCGCAGTCGCCTGGGACGGAGCGGAGGCTGCGGGCCCGCGGGTCCCTTGCAGGGTGACCGCTCCCCACACCTGGTCCGGTCCCAGGCGGCCGCCCCTCCTCCACCAGGACCTGACCGTGTGAGCTGGGAGCGGGCATTTGCTCGCATGGGCCTTTTCTACTTCTTCATGCCCCGCAGCTGGGCAGGCGATGAATGTTTGCTGAAATAAATAACAGCTTCCACTGGAACCGGGAGGTGGGAAAACCAAGAGGTTCGTGGTCACAGAGCATTAAACCCGAGGCTCCTCGGCGAGCACCTGATCCACCTGTGAACGGGGGCCTTGGCGAGTTGGAAGGAGAGGAGAGAGAGACGCCAACTGAGCGGGCTGCGCCCCAGCTTCCCCACGGCCGCACGGGTGGCGGCCGGGACGCTCCCTGCAGCTCCCCCGGAGCTCCCTGCTCAGCGTCACCTCCATTCTGTGCAGGACACACGAGGCTCGGAGCGCGAGGCCACCAGTCACTCTCTCACTCGCTCGTGAGCAGCAGGGCCGTCTCGACACGGTTCCTCAGCTGAAGTGGACCAACATCAGCTGGGAGAGTAACCAGGTGACCCGGTGCTGGGGGCGGGGGGGCACAGGCCACGTTTCCCGCGAAGGGAAGGTCCACCCGGACAGGCGGTTCTGCGAGCGCCTCCTTCTGTCTCCCCGCCCTGTGACCTGGGCCGTGTCCTGAGGCCCGTGTCCTGGACCAGCCTGGCAGGGCAGCCGGCCAGCGTCCTGACCCCCGTGTGGCCTTGGCCGTGTCCTGAGTGCCTTGTCTTGAGGCCAGCCTGGCAGGGCAGCTGGCCAGCACCCCGCCCTCCGTGGGGCTCATCTGCGGGACAGCTCTGTTAGCCTCGTGTACCGACAAGCAGCTCAAATGCATTCTCGTTCACTTAAGCAGAAAATGAACATCTTAGGAACAAAGGGAGGCCAGCGGGCCAGGCTTAGAGACGGGCAGGGGTGCCGGGCACTCCCGGGCGCTCACAGGGGCAGGGGCCTGCGACGGGGCCAGAGGCCCATGGCCACGAATCTGAGACAATATCTATGCTGAGTGGCTGAGGACGCTGTGTCCCTGAGGGCCTGGCCTCCGTCCCTGGCCCAGGACAACTCAAGCCCAGGTGCCCGCTCCCCGGCGAGAGTGACCGCGGACCAGGGCCGCACACCCGCCCCCCTCTGCCCCCACCGCCCGGGACAGGGAGGCCACGGCCGGCCTCAGGGTGGACACTGCCTACGACAGAGAAACTGAGAGCTGGCCTCAGATGCGGGCACCTGACCATGAGGCTGGATGAGATGGATGGTCGGTCGCACAGGAGATGAATGTCACCGCCCGGAGGACAGATGTCGGGTGCAGAGACGAGCAGTAAATGTTCAACCGCCCGCCTGCGCACAGAGCCCCGACTTACAGCGCTTGCCAGTTTCCGTGGAGTCAGTGATCCCCCGGGGCCGGTCAGCCCACCGTGGGGTCTCTGAGCGCGGGGGCTGGGACAGGTGCCCGAGGCCTGGCATGGCGGGCAGGTGTGGCCGTGGCACCCCACTGGCCGCAGGCTGCACCTGGACTCCCAGAGCGTGTCCCCCGCCACCTGTCCCGGCGGCAGCTCCCTCCCCTGCAGGGTCTGGGCAGGATTGGAGTGGGCGACTGTCACCCACGTTTCAACCGGGCTCCCCTCCGCCACGTGCACATGTCCCGCGCCCGCTGTTATTCACGGAGACATTCACCGGCGTCGCTCACGTTTCTCCAGAACCTACCGTGGAACCTACAGTCTGGCCTCACTTTGAAAATTAACCTGCACAGCCCTGGCTGGTGTGGCTCAGTGGATAGAGCGTGGACCTGCGGACTGGAGGGTCCCGGGTTCGATTCCAGTCAAGGGCACGTGCCCGGGGTTGTGGGCTTGATCCCCAGTGGGGGGCGTGCAGGAGGCAGCAGGTCAATGATTCTCTCTCATCACTGATGTTTCTCTCTCCCTCTCCCTCTCCCTTCCTCTCTGAAACCAATAAAAACATGTTGTTGTTTTTGTTAAGAAAGAAAATCAACCTGCACAGCCCGGGATCTGGGAGCCCGGAGCGCAGAGCTCGGACGAGGCCCGTGGGTCGGACTGGAGAGTCCGACGGTGCTTGGTGTCTCTCTGGGCTGTGCGGGCAGCTTTCCCTCCCAGAGGTAAACGATGTCTCCGTGAAATGTACCCAGGCGTGTCCAAGCCTCGTGGGAGGAGCTGGGGCCCTTTGCTTCTTTTCATCCTTAAAGCGACTGGAGTTGGAAAGGGACAGGGGTTTGAGGGCACAGCGGTGGCCGGGGTCGGGGGCAGAGGGGGTGCGGGGAGGTGGCGGCTCACCGGGGGCTCCAGGGTCCCTGGGTGGCCCCCCCACGGGTGAGTGGGGGTGCCTGTCGCGCACGCGAGGCCGAGGGCTGCGGCCCCTGAAGGCTGTCCTCTGTGGCCTCCGAGAGGCACGGGGCAATGTGTCGGCCTCCTAGCTTATCACGTTGTATATAAACGTCTTGATCTTGCGATCTCGGCCTTCAGATTTCAGGCTCTGCCTTCATTAACTTGTCACACTGAACCCAGACAAACGCCGCATAATGGCCCCGTGTTTATGGAGCCGCTCCATCGCGTGCGGGGATTCCGTGGCACTGTTTGCACGCGGTGTAAATATTTTAAGACGGGGCGGGTCACGGGAGTTTCTGTGTACGTTACACGGCGTTCCCCTTTATCTGGTCTGAAGAAGGAGCAGGAGGGAGCGGATGCAAACTGTCCAAACAAACATCTGTTTCTTCCTCCAGCTGGTGTGCAGCCACCACGCCTCCCGGGGAAGCCTGGTGGTCCCGGCCCTCGGTCGGGGCCGCTGGGCTGGAGTGGGGCTGCGTGGTGGGGCGTTAGGGCGAGTGCCGGGCTGGGTGGTGCAGGGTAGAATGGCTTGGCCTTGTGCTGGGATGTGATGCTGGGAGGTGTTGTGTGGTGTGGTGTGGTGGTGGGTGGTATTGTGCGCTCTGGGGTGAGGTGAGGTGGGGTGTGTGGAGTGTGGTGTACAGATGAGGGGTTGTAGGTTGTGGTGTGAGGTGTGTGTGCATGCATGTGTGTGCAGGTGTGTGTGCACGTGTGTGTGCATGCATGTGTGTGCATGCGTGTGTAGGTGTGTGTACATGTTTAGAGAGAGAGGGCAGAGCGATTGAGGGATTGGCTGAGGTTCTGGAACTGGCAGTGTGGCCTGAGAGCGGGCAGCAGGCTGGAGGGGGCGGGCGAGGGGAGGGGAGAGGGCGGACGCTGCAGCCAGAGCCTGAAGGCGCCTGGAGGACAGTGCCCTCCCCTCAGGGTCTCACCTTTTCTCTCCGTGTCCTCTACTGACGGTGCGGCCACCACATTGCCGAAGGCGACTGATTTCAGCATTAATCACGTCTATTAAGTACCTTCATGGCGAGCCACGTGAACAAGGGGGCGGGGCCACGTGAACAAGGGTGAGTGTCGTATGAACAAGGGGGTGGGGTCACGTGAGGACAGAGGAGGGGGCACGTGAAGACGGAATAGGGGTCACATGAGGACAGAAGCTGATATTGAAGGGGTGCGGCCAGGAGCCCCCAGAGGCTGCAGAGGCTGGAAGGACCCTCCCGGGAGCCTCCGAGGGAGCACAGCCCCTGATTTCAGGTTCTGGCCCCAGAACGGGGAGAGCACCTGCTCCTGTTGGCTGAGGCCAGTCTGCAGTCACCGGAGCAGCCGCCCCAGGACACGGACCCTCCTTTGGGGGTTTGACCGGGTTCTGGGAACCGCTGAGCCCTGTGCCCCGGCAGGGGAGACCCCTAGACGGCTCCCGGCGGGGCTCCGGGGAAGACCCATCCCTGTGCCTGGGCCCTGCCTGCTGCTCCCCGGGGGCTCCTGGGCAGTGACGGTGCAGTGGGCGCACCAGGCAGCTGCTGGGTGGGAAGCGCAGGCCACGCGGCTCAGGGACTCCCGCCGCCTGGCGGATCCCCGACTGCAGGAGGATGCAGGGTCCTCCCCGCCCCGCCCTCACCTCCCAGGCCTCCCCCTCATGCGTCCAGCCTGGGCCTGGGCTTCCGGGGGCACCTGGGTCGACAGGAGCCAGCAGCTGGGTGGTGGTGCCCGTGTTCTAGATGCGTTTGCTTTCTCTGCCACGTGCCAGCCACATGGACACATGAAGTTAGCTGTGCGGTGGGTCCGTGGTCCGCCAGGCTCTGGGTTTAGGAAGAAAGGGCTATTGTGGCCACTGCACTGACCTCGGTGTGGCTTCACCACCCAGGCTCCCGTGCTCCCCGTGGGGCTCTCCACACCGAGGAGCCCCCACGTCCCCAGCACCCCCTTCTCCAAGGGCCCCGACACAGACCCTGGCCGCAGAGGCACGTGACCTGCGCTCAGGGAAGGAAATCGCCCCTAGCCAGTCACCGGCCACTCTCCAGTCCCTCTCTGGGCCCCTCCCTCCTGGCCCTAAGACCCAACAAGAGAGAGAGACGGGGCTGCAGACCCGGGGCCGGTCTGCCACGTGGAGACGGAGCCACTGCCTGTCACCGTGGCCGGGAGAGCCTGCACGGAGTCCTGGAGAGCAGGCAGCTGGAAGGAACCAGGCTGCTGGCACCGAGGTCTGCGCGGGGAAAGGCAGGAGGGCCGTGGGCAGGGGAGGGGGAGGAGGGGGAGGAAGGGAGGGGGAGGGGAGGAGGAGGGCAGGGGGTCAGCGTGCAGCGGGCCGCGCGGGGCCAAATATACTTTAATGAGCTCAGCTGTGCCCTTTATGCCCGGGATCAATAGGCAGCCGTGTGAATGGCCATTGAGGAGCAGAGGGAACAGCTGTTGAGTGTGGGGCGGGCGCCTGGCGTGGGGGCGGCGTGCTGCTGCTGCTGGGAATTGTCACACGGGACAAAGTGGCACCGCAGGGCAGCGTGGCCGGAGGCGGCTCCTGAGGTGGCAGCGCGGGGCGTGCGGCCGGTGCAGGACCAGCGAGGGGCTTCTCGTAGCTCCCCACACTCAGAGGGCGAGGACGGCGCGGCCGAGGGAGGAGCCAGCACCACGGGCCCTGCGGACACGCTCCGTGGATTAAGGAGGAATTCTCTATAAACCTGGGCCCATAACCACCACTCAGCATAAACCCCCGGGTTCCTTCTTCCCTCAGACACGTTAACAACCGCCTCGGCCGCAGAGGGACCAGCACGGAACCAGCCTCCCGGCCCAGCCTCAGAGGGTCGGGGTGACGCATCCTGACCAGTCCATGCAAGGTGG
>NW_005871781.1:88151-94142 GCF_000147115.1 Myotis lucifugus | reverse complement strand
CCCCACACGGAGCCCCATGCCCCACACGGAGCCCCATGCCCTCCACATTGGAGCCCCATTCCCCACACGGAGCCCCATGCCCTCCACACGGAGCCCCATGCCCGCCACACGGAGCCCCATGCCCTCCACACGGAGCCCCATGCCCCACACGGAGCCCCATGCCCTCCACACGGAGCCCCATTCCCCACACGGAGCCCCATGCCCTCCACACGGAGCCCCATACCCGCCACACGGAGCCCCATGCCCGCCACACGGAGCCCCATGCCCACCACACGGATCCCCATGCCCCACACGGAGCCCCATATCCTCCACACGGAGCCCCATGCCCCGCACGGAGCCCCATGCCCTGCACTGAGGTCTATAATCTGCACTGAGCTCTGTGGCCAGTGAAACTGAGGAACTGAACTTCCATTTTATTTAATTTAATTCACGTAGATAGTGACTTAGACAATGACATGGGGCTCATGGCCACCATATTGAAGAGCAGGACCCACAGCTGCCTCTGACCCAGAAATTCCCCCAAAGACCTGGACGCCTCCGGGGGGTCCTCTCCCCAGGACTCGCAGCTGTGTTTTCAATGTCAGTGGCAATCCCATGCCCAGGACTGTTGATGCTCAGCGGTCCGTGCTGGATGGTTATATGCTCAGCGGTCCGTGCTGGGGGGTTCCATGCTCAGCGGTCCGTGCTGGATGGTTACACGCTCAGGGGTCCGTGTTGGGGGGTTCCATGCTCAGGGGTCCGTGCTGGGGGGTTCCATGCTCAGGGGTCCGTGCTGGGGGGTTACACGCTCAGGGGTCCGTGCTGGGGGGTTCCACGCTCAGGGGTCCGTGCTGGGGGGTTCCATGCTCAGGGGTCCGTGCTGGGGGCTTACACGCTCAGGGGTCCGTGCTGGGGGGTTCCATGCTCAGGGGTCCGTGCTGGGGGGTTACACGCTCAGGGGTCCGTGTTGGGGGGTACTTGCTCAGGGGTCCGTGCTGGGGGGTACTTGCTCAGGCGTCCACGCAGAGCGCACAGAAGGTGTATTTGATCTGATGCCTGACGATGCCTCCAGGACCAGCTGGATGGGTAACTGCCTCCCTGACAAAAAGGCTGAGCATCTGCGTGTTTATGTGCGTCCTGGGCTAAAGCAGCCGGTCACCAGCTCAGGACCCTGCACACCCGCTCCGCCTTCTCCGCCTCAGCACGGATGGACGGCGCTACTCACAGCCAGACCCTGGAAACCGTGGTCTCCTGACGGCCTGGAGCCACCGCCATGTGGGTCAGGGCACGGGGCTCCCAACACTCATGCGATGCCACAAACCCCCAATAAAGCTCATGTTCAGAACGAGGAGGAGGCCTGTCCCCTGACCTGGTCTTCACCGGCAGGCAGACTATGGGCTCAAAGGAGACAGGGAGGCGCTGGAGGGGCGATGGTGCACACAGCCCATCGCGAGGGAGGGACGGGCGGGTGAGAGGAGCCGTGAGGACGCTGCGGGGAAGAGAGGAAGTGAGGCGCTGCTCCAGGCCCTCCCTTGGAGACAGAGGCGGCTTCTGTCACAGGGAGAGCAACCCAGACACTGGGAGGCGGGCTCACCTGCGCCCTCCGCTCCCAGGCGGCCCAGAGGCAGGGAGCTCAATCAGACGCCTGTCCGTCTCCTTCCTGACCAGCAGTGCATGGCCCGGGCCCTGGCACATCACCGCGTGGGGCGCCACGGCGTCACGGGTCCCGCCGAGCAGAGGGGTTTGCCCCGGGATCGCCGTCGTCGCAGACGGGAACCAGCGCGTGGGCCCTGAGACTTCCTCTCCTCCTGCCCGGTCCTCTGTGGGGTCGGCCGTCTGCACGCTGGGGTCGGGCCACAGCCAGAAGAGGGCAGTTGGGATCTGACTCGCTGACCCTCCGGGCGGCGCTGTGAGGTGAGGGGAGCAGGAACCCCCGATGCCGGGCCTGGGCTCGAGGTTGCCTTCATTTGGCTCTTGACCAACCCATTGTCCCACCAGTCGCGGCCATGCTGTGCGAGAACGCCTCCCATGCCCGCAAAGGACCGTGTCCGGGCGCACAAAGCCCACCCTCGCCCGGACAACAGGCCCGTGCCCGAGGCCGACCCTCCTGCCCTCGCCACGAAGGTTAAGACGCGAATCCAGGCTCCATCGCCCGCCCTTTGAGGCCACTTTTACAGGAAATCCCCTCCCCGCCCTCCGGCCCCACGTGCGGACGCGACTCAGAGATGCCGGCCCGGGAGCAGGTCAGGCGGCCGCCACCTGATCCACGATGGGGTTTTGCTGGGAGAGACCTGCCGTCTGCGTCTGTCCCGTTGGGGGCTGCTCCCCGCCATGAGCAGGATGGAGGCCACGTGCCTCCCCAGGCCTGGGCCTCGGTGCCAGGCCCCTGCCCGCTGTGTGACGGACGGACGGCGGGCTCAGGGGAAGGAAACGCCTGCGACACGGTCCATGTGGTGACAGCCTCCGCCTGCCCCATTCGGGACGTGTGTCGCCAGCGTCTCTGGGGAGACGAATAAATAACCAGATGTCAGCACTTGCAGACCATTTAAGGCGCCTCCGCGACACGGGGACACAAAACACTGGACGGAGCGGGGATGGGGGGGGATGGCAGCGATTTATGGGTGCAGACACAGTGATGGGTCCCCCACCCACCCCCGGTGCCCTCGCGGGTCCTGGGAGGCGGCTCCCCTCTTGCTGAGTGCCCCCCCTCACCCCCCCCCCCCTCCCGCCAGGCTGCGAGCTGGGAAGCGATAAACAAGCCCCGGGAGCGGGCGTCTCAGAGAATAAACGGATCTGCCGCGTCTCCCCGTCCTGCTCTCCCCACTCTGCCGTTGCCACGGAAACCAGCCAGGCAGGCCCCCTGCACGGGGGGCATCTGCGGACGTGGATCTCCTGCCTCCTGCTTTCTTCGTATTTCTTACGTGACCTTCAAAGGTGCGCGCCGGGTCAGCTTCCATCTTCTGACGTTTGTGGATTCTATAAACGTTCCTGCCTGCGTGCCAGCCTCTGCCCGTGCCCACCTGCCAGCTTTGCATGGGGTGGCAAACTGGGCACTGCTCTCCTCACTGAAAAGAAGCACACCTACTATTTCCCCTTCGGAGGGAAAGGGAAGCCCTTTACTGATGGCGTGCCGGCACCAGCTCCGAGGCCTCCTGCCACGACGCTCTGCTAAGCGAACTCGAACTCGCGAGGCTGTTGAGCTCCACGCCTAAGAACAGAGGTGCTCGCGGGGGCCTGCGCTCCGAGGACACAGTGACACAGGTGCACGTCGGGTAAAACATAAACACCCTAAAAGCTGGTGTGAAAGCCGGTTAGAGGTTCATCTTTCAACAGATCCAAGGATTAGAAAAAAGGATCATCTTTATAGAAGCTGAGAAGATGATAAAATTCTGTATGATAAACTTTAATGACAGCAGATTAGATAAATATTTCCTTAACGTAAGACACATATATCTCAGCCCTAAAACAATAACGAGTGAAAACCTTGCACAAATAATAAAGGAAGTTAGCAAGCTATCAGGGTATAAAATTACCACAAAGAGGACAAAACGGGAGAAACTGTCCTCATTTAATTGGCCAAAAACAGAGACCAAGTATCTGGGAATAAACTGAAGTTAGTATCTGCAGGAGACGCTTTTTAAGTCCCTCAGCAGCTCAGACAAGGAGCGGGTGTGAGTGGACAGAACTGAACCTGCCATCTGTTAGAAGAGTTAACATCTAGAATGTCAGGTTCCCCGACTTGTTTTATAAATGAATGCAACTCCAATAAGAAGAATAAAAGTCCATTTTTTCTGGATCTTTGTGTTTTAATGTTTTTATTGTGGGTGAGGACTAGGCAGCCCGACTCTAAAGTTCAAATAGAAAAAAAAATAAGAATAGACAGAAAATCCTATAAAGAAAGAGTTAAGAGAGGGAGGCAGCCCCACTAGGTCCTAAATCATAGAATAGCCTAATGACGGCATCGCTGGGCTGGCTCACAAACAGACATACAGAACAACAGACAAGCACGGAGCACAGGTGGACACCGTGTGTGGGAAATTAGTGTGTAATAAAGGTGACATCCCAGATAAGCAGTAAAAAATGACTGTGATACATGGCATTAGGACAACTGAGTCGCTATCCACCAAAACAAATAAAAAGTTACACCCATGTGTCACACTGCACATCAAAATAAATTCCAAATAGGTCAATTACTTAAATGTTAAAAATAAAATCATAAAAGTACGAACAGAAATCATGAGAAAATCCCTTTACAACTTTGTAGTCAAGGGTAGACTCTTCTAATTAAAACTAAAAATCCCAAAGCAGTAAAAGGATCAACTACACAACAACAAAACTTCTGAACAAAAAAACCCCGGCCCTCAGCACATTTATAAACCAAGATAGACAATGAGAAAAATAGATAGTTCACCTTCTATCACAGCCTGTACCTTTCATATATAAAGAGCTCCCAGAATTCAATAAAAAGACGAAGATCAGCAACCCAGTAGGTAAATGGGCAAACACTTGAACCAGAGAGTCCAGTGAAAAGAAAGTACAAGGAGATGCTCAACCTTATTAATAATAGAAACCCTATCTGGGTGGCGAAAGTCAAAACGTTTCTAATAGTTAATGAGACTAAGACAGAGGCATTTTTACGCATTAGGTGAGGAAATTCTGTAGCCTGTTTGGAGAATCACTTGGAAACAGCGATACAATTACAAAGGCTCAGACCGTTTGAGCAGCTTGACTCCTAGGAGTGGGTCTAAGGACGGGTGCAAAAGGGCATCTGTCCAGGCTTTTAGGGCAGCATTATTTGTTATAACTGAAGATTCATGTGATGGACTTTTATGTTGTCCATCAATAGGACACATCCCCACAATGGAATACCATACAGCTTTAAAAGTGGAAAACGTCTCCATGTATAAGGTTCTCCCACATATACCAGTGAGCAAAAGAGCTGGGTGGAGTGCAGGGCCTGTAATATACTATTTGAGTAAGAAACAGGGAGAGCGAAAGTGAGTGTACGTGCTTAGGTTTGTTTATATAAACCCCAGGAAACTAAGGGTACACAAGAAGCTAATCACAGCTCCCACCCTCCACATGTAAAGAGCGCCAAGAAATCAACAAGAAAATAACTTCCAACTGAGCAGACTGCCACTGACTTCCCAGACCAGCTCTTTTAGTCAATAGGAATGTTACGTGCTTTGTATTTGCTATCAGGTGTCGTCAGCAGGCACAGGCTGCTCACACACTGCAAGGTATATGTCCATACAACAGGATTTCCTGTGTTCTCTCTGCCTGACTATGGACTCAGAAACCACGTGACCAGCCGCTTCCTGGGGCCCAGTGTCCCATCACATCTGCAGCCGTAGAGCAACCTGACCAGTGGGCCCGGTAACACGGAGGCTGTTCAACAGGTGAGAGGCAGCCGGCACTTCCACCACGACCCCCAGCTGCCAGCCCGGCGGCCAGGCTCAGGGAGAATGCGGGTGGACAGACTGCGGGGCGGACACCAACCCTCCTGCGTGGAGGGGTGGGCGCAGGTTTCTGCTGGCGGGGCCACGGGCTCCACCTGCTGGCCGGCTCCGTCCCTGCGGCCCAGAACAGCAGCTGCCAGGGAGCAGCCTGTGACCACCACCAATGACCAGAGCTTCCCGGACAGTGGGTGTGGGAATCTGCGTTCGTCCCAGAAAGGCCGGTGCTCACACCCTGCAGTGCCGCCAAGGCCCCTCCGGCCAGGCCTGGCGTGGACTTCTGCATCCCCACGCTGACCGCAGGCTCGGCCTGCAGGCCTGGGGCCGGCCACCAGTCCCACCCGACTGGCTCTAGCTCCCGCCCTTCCCAAGTGAGGGCCCCCTGGGGGGGGGGGGGGCGGGGTGAGGATGTCCTGAGGAAGTGCAATGACGTGCATGAGGCGCAGTGGGCACCGGAGCACCCGCTGCTGACCCGCTCGGCCCCGCGCCCGGGCCGTTTCCACGCCAGGCCTCAGCCTGGAGGGTCGCTCTGTCCGGGTCCCTGACTGTGAAACAC
>NW_005871781.1:83704-87975 GCF_000147115.1 Myotis lucifugus | reverse complement strand
TGCCTCTCACACAGGAACAGAGGGACTCACTGTATAAAAAAGAAGGTTCAGGGGGCACCTGGACATCCAGCCTTCAGGAGAAGGGGCAAAATGAGAGCGTTGGGACCGGCCCAGCTCGGAGAGTGGGAGGATGGAGCGGGGCCTGTGGGTGAGCTTCTCTGGGGCTGCATGAGTGACTCCTGTGGTGGACACTGTGGTGGATGCTGTAATGGACGCCGTAGTGGACACTGGTGGTCCTGTCTCAGCATCCAGCTGGGCCACGGCGACCTCTGTGCCCTGAGGAACCCAGGCCTGTATCCGACCGGTATGTCTAGAGCAGCTGGGCAGGTGGGGGAGTTCTGAGGGCCAGCCGTGGGCAGGAAGACACCTGGACAGGAGAGTGGAGTCCGCACAGCCTCAGGTGCTGGACGCAGGGCCCACCTGCAGCCCAGGGCGGGCCAGAACCGCGGCGTCACTGGGGCGAGCGAGTGCAGGAATGTCTCAGGGATCGGCCTCGGGAGGGGAGGTGAGGACGGGAGGGCAGGGACTGGCCCGGCCAGGGAGCCGGAGCGGCGGCCATGCCCTGCGGGAGCGGGACCCAGGGTGGCGCCTACGCTGCAGAGTCTGAGCCCCTCGCCCTTTAGGGGGAGGCAGGGGCGCTGCTGGGGGCCCCCCAAGCAAGCCTGGCTCAGGGGCCCAGAGGCCTCAGGGAGGGACAGGCAGGGGGCGGGAGAAGGCCTGGGGCAGGGGCACAGCAAGGGGAGGGTGCAGCCGGGACCCTGGGACGGGTGGGCGGTCCCGCCATCTGGACGCAGCCCACTGCCACCATTTGTCCCCCTGCGGGACACGGCACCTCGGGGCCTGTCGGTGTCGGCTACTCACACCTCCCAGTTTGTCCCGAAGATAAACACCTCAGGGCAGATGGGCTGCCAGCCAGCCCCGCGGGTCTGTGTGCGTGTCTGTGTGTGTCTGTGTGTGTGTCTATGCGTGTCTGTGCGTGTGTCTGTGTGTGTCTGTGCACATCTGTGCGTGTCTGTGTGCGTGTCTGTGTGTGTCTGTGTGTGTGTCTGTGCGTGTCTGTGTGTGTCTGTGCGTGTGTCTGTGCGTGTCTGTGCGTGTCTGTGCGTGTGTCTGTGCGTGTCTGTGTGCGTGTCTGTGTGTGTGTCTGTGCGTGTCTGTGTGCGTGTCTGTGTGTGTGTCTGTGCGTGTCTGTGTGTGTGTCTGTGTGTGTCTATGTGTGTGTGTCTGTGTGTGTCTGTGCATGTCTGTGTGTGTGCCTGTGCATGTGTGTGTGCCTGTGCATGTCTGTGTGCATGTCTGTGTGTGTGTCTGTGCGTGTCTGTGTGCGTGTCTGTGTGTGTGTCTGTGTGCGTGTCTGTGCGTGTCTGTGCGTGTGTCTGTGTGTGTCTATGTGCGTGTCTGTGTGTGTCTGTGCGTGAGGTGAGGGCGTTGCCTCCTTAGAGGAAGGACGGGAACCGGGGACGAGGCGCTGGTTCTCCCTGTGGGAGCTGCGTGAGGCGAGGACCCCATGGCCCCGGGCCAGCGTGCTCCTGGGGATGGGACCCCCCATCCACACTCCACCCTCACCCCTGACCCCTCTACTCCCGGGGAAGCAGCCCCCTAATCGTGTCCTGCAGCCACTCCCTGTGCACGGAGGCTGCTCAGGTGGGCAGGCCCTGCTCACACCTTCCTCCCCCTCCTCCTCCTCCTCCTCCTCCTCCTTTTTCTCGCTGAGCTCGGCACCTGTTCTGGCTGCACTTCCCCTGGCCTCACTCACTGTTTCCCCTCAGAAGAGCCCTGCACCCTCTGTCCTTCACGTCCATCCCGGCCGTAGGGGCATCGGGAGGCAGCACGAGCTTCCTGTCCACATCACGTCTCGGGGTCATGTCTTACTTTGTTGTTTGCAGTGACCAGGCACTGGTGCTGCTCCTCCCAGTCCCGGCCCAGCCAGTGACACCGGACTCCCCGCCCAGGTCCCGGGGGAGGAAAGGGACCCGGAGGCCACGGGGGCTCCAGACACCTCAGCCGATCTCCGACCTCCACAGGCCCTGCTCCCCGGCCCCCAAGACGGCCTGGCCCTGCTCCCCGGCCCCCCGAGACGGCCTGGCCCTGCTCCCCGGCCCCCGAGAGGACCTGGCCCTGCTCCCCGGCCCCCAAGACGGCCTGGCCCTGCTCCCCGGCCCCCCGAGACGGCCTGGCCCTGCTCCCCGGCCCCCAAGACGGCCTGGCCCTGCTCCCCAACCCCCGAGATGGCCTGGCCCTGCTCCCCGGCCCCCGAAAGGACCTGGCCCTGCTCCCGCCCACAGAGAAATACTAACTTCCGGGGTCAGGGCCACGTGTCATGTGACTTCCATCCCAGCCAGAGAAGAGAATTACCACCTGTCACAGGGAGAGGAAGAACGGGAGGGGCCGGGGGCCGGGGTCAGGACTAGCGCTGGCGACAAGGTCCCTGGGAACTGCCAGGCTGCAGGCTGTGCCATCAGTGGGATCTGTGAGGCTGGACGACAAGTGCAGCCCAGACCTGCAGCCCCCCTTCTCAGGAGCCCCCCAGCCCCGCGCCCAGCCCAGCCCTGTGCCCCGCGCCCAGCCCCACACCTGGCCCTGCGCCCGGCCTGGCGTGGGGCTCCCACCGAGGCCAGGACCACCTGAAGGACCAGCAAACACCGGGCTTGGCGCCTCCTCTCCCTGGAGGGTGCGAGGCCCGTGCCTCAGGTCTCACGCCTCCGCGGCGTCAGCAAGGACATTTCATGTTTATAATAAGTCTGTGCCGTCTGCTTCGCAAACTATAACCGTTGGTGCGGCTGCGGGATGACGGGCGTTTTGAACTTGACCTAAAACTCTCGAGTTAAAGTCATCACATGCCTGTGGGAAGGCTCCCTGCGCTCACCCAGGGCCTTGTCTGGGTGAAGGTGGGGATGGCCCCACGGACACTCTCCCGGGCCCTGGAGCCCAGCTGGCCGTGCGCGGGGCTCAGGCAGCCCTCAGAGGCTCAGGCAGCCCACGGGGCCGAGACTCCGTTTATTAAAGTCACTCAGGGGGGCCGTGACCACCCCTCGGCCCCTCCCGCCTCCCGCCTGCAGGCCCAGCTGCACCCTCCACTCGACGGCGGGGATGGGTCTGCTCCTGGGACAGGACGGCTGTTAGAAGTTCCCACAGCAAACCTGAGCCTGGACTCTCCTCGCAGGAGTCACTCGGGTTCCTTACAGAGACCCCCCCCCCCCGCAGTGCGTGTACCCCCTCCCCACCCCGCCCCCACCTCCTTGCGCCGTGAAGGCCCCGCGGGTGTCTCAGCCGGTCTCTGCGCGGCCCCTGGGCCAGGCCAGACTTGGGCAGGGCTGTGTCCACCACAGGGAGTCAGGCGCCCCTCCAGGGAGCACCCCTGCCTTGCCCTCCCCGCCCTCCCCTCGCCCAAGCCGGCTCCCATCCCCTCCGCACTCCCAAGCTCCAAGGGCCCGCCTTTGCTCCAGAGCTGGTCTTCCTCAGCCCGTGTCTCCTAGGAATTACGTTTTCTGTCTGATTTACCGAATCAGTGTTCTCTTGCAAAATGAAAAGCGAATCCATCGGGGCTCACTCTTCCCCTCGGCGAAGCCCCCTGTCCGAGCAGAGGAGGAAGGACCCCACCGCCCAGAGCAGCAGAGCTCAGGCCCAGCCGCCCAGCCTTACTCAGGGCGCCACCCGGCGGCTCCCCAGGGAAACGCGGCCGAAGCCCCTGCAGCACCCACAGGGGGGAGGGGAAGCAGCACTGAGAGGCCCCGGCTCTCCTGCAACAGCAGCTCCAGACCCGACGCAGGACACCCAGCAAGGCTTGTTGTGGGGGCTCACTCCTCACGGCAGAGCCCGCGACCCTCGCCCGTGTCTCCACCCCCCGGGTGCCCACTGAGGGGCACGGGCACTCCCAGGGGCACGGCCTGGGCGGGACCACCGCGCCCTCAGCTCTGACCCGGAAGGACAGCCGCGTGGTCCCAGCACCTTCTTCACCTGAAAGCCTGGCCACCGGCCACAGGCGGGAGCCGCCGAGGTTCTCGCCTCCTGCTTCCCTCTTCCCGCTAGGCGTGCGGGACAGAGCAGAGCCTGCAGGGCGGAGCAAGTGGTCTCCCTTCCTCCTGGCGCCACGGGAGGCCTGTGGCACCTGCAGCCCAAGCAGCGCCTCGCCCCAGCCCCTCCGTCTGCTCAGGGCCACGCCGCCTCCACCCTTTCCCAGGAGAACCCCCAAGTGGCCAGGGCCCTGGTGACCTCACACATGCAGGAGACGGTGCAGCAAGGTCTGAGGGAGGGAGTCCCAGCGCCCGGCC
>NW_005871781.1:42237-83194 GCF_000147115.1 Myotis lucifugus | reverse complement strand
GCTCCCCGGCAGGCTCCTCGCGGGCTTCCGTACGGGCGGCAAGCGGCCCAGTCACTCCCAATTGTGGAAAGAACTCGCCCAACAGGCCCCAGAAGCCGACCAGCCCCGGACGGGACGGCAGACGGAGGCAGCCTGGCCCCACTGCTGTTTCTGTCTTCGCTTCCCTGTGCCCCTCCCTCACACGCGCCTGCCCCCCCCCCACCCGCCGCCTCTCTGTCTGTATTAGGCCTCGGCCAGCAAGGCCGCCTGGCCCGCCTTCCTCACGTCCAGCCATGGCCAGTCCTCCCGTTAGAGTCTGTGCTGGTGCGGGGCCCATGGCCAGCTCACCTCTCACCCTTTCAGGGACGCAGGCGGCTGGTAGCCCCAGGGGAGGCTCCCCAGCGGGCAACGGGCTGTGTCCAGCGGTTGGGGACCCGGTGGGACCTCCCCACTCCCCAGTCCCTGGAGAATCCCGGGGACGGGGAGCCGGCTGCGGCCTGTCAGGACTGAGCCACACCCGGAGGGGCTCTCTGGGCAGCGAACACACCCTAAGGTGCTCAGTGCAGCCAGAGGCCTCCTTCCTCAGAGACAGTGACGAGTAAATGCAGGAGACAGAGCCAACATGCTACCACTTTATACCCCGGCCCACGTGGAGGACAGGCTCGGGGAGAACGGCCAAGGGCTCACGCAGCTTCCCGAGCAGCTGCCAGTCACAGTCACGTCTTCATGGTGAAGAGATCGGGTGCCGCCACTTTATAGAAACACTAAGTGAGCGTCACTCGCCAGCGAGGGAGCCAGTTCACCCACATGTGCTCAGTGGTGCTGCCCAAGGACACGGCACCACCACGGGGACAGCACGCTCCATGGCAAGCTGACCGAGGACACGGCACCACCACGGGGACCGCACGCTCCATGGCGTGCTGACCGAGGACACGGCACCACCACGGGGACCGCACGCTCCATGGCGTGCTGACCGAGGAGGACACGGCACCACCACAGGGACCGCACGCTCCATGGCGAGCTGACCGAGGACACGGCACCACCACGGGGACCGCACGCTCCGTGGCGAGCTGACCGAGGACACGGCACCACCACGGGGACCGCACGCTCCATGGCGAGCTGACCGAGGACACGGCACCACCACGGGACCGTATGCTCCATGGCGAGCTGACCGAGGACACGGCACCACCACGGAGACCTCATGCTCGATGGCGTGCTGACCGAGGAGGACACGGCACCACCACGGGACCGCACGCTCCATGGCAAGCTGACCAAGGAGGACACGGCACCACCACGGGGAGCGTGTCACTGGAACCGCCTCCCCTGGACCGTTTGCAGGCTGTGACATCCATCCGGGGGCTCCTGGTGTGACTGAGCTGCCGACGTGTGCGGCCTCACGGGGAGCTCCCGGCTCTGTGGATGAGCATCTGTCTCCTCTCACTGAAAGTCCAGATGCCCAGCAGCGCCGTGTGCGTGAGCCGGGCCGCCTCGCCCCACTGGTTCCTGGCGGGGCTGGTGCAGGCCGCCAGGTTCTCGGTGAACTGCAGGACCGACTTTAAGAACCTGGGTAGGAATTAATTCCTTTATCTATTCCATCCACTGAGAATGTGACAATGATGCGAATGTTTTCTCTCTTTGTTGGGATTACAACTAAGTACTGAGTTTAATTTCTATCTGCGAATTCAAGGAAAAGAGGTGCCCACACAATGGACACAGTACAGGTTCCGTGAAAGAGAAATGCTGCCACATTGTCACTGGGAGGTGGATGGGCCCCCACCGGGCACAGGACGCCCCAGCCCCACCGGGCACAGGATGCCCCAGCCCCACCGGGCACAGGACAACCCAGCCCACCGGGCACAGGACAACCCAGCCCCCACCGGGCACAGGACAACCCAGCCCACCGGGCACAGGACAACCCAGCCCCCACCGGGCACAGGACAACCCAGCCCCCACCGGGCACAGGACAACCCAGCCCCCACCGGGCACAGGACAACCCAGCCCCCACCGGGCACAGGACAACCCAGCCCCCACCGGGCACAGGACGCCCCAGCCCCACCGGGCACAGGACAACCCAGCCCACCGGGCACAGGACAACCCAGCCCACCGGGCACAGGACAACCCAGCCCCCACCGGGCACAGGACGCCCCAGCCCCCACCGGGCACAGGACAACCCAGCCCCCACCAGGCACAGGACAACCCAGCCCCCACTGGAGAACCACCAGCTCAGGACGTCAGTGCGGAGGCTGAGACCCTGACTAGACTGGAAACAAGGACCAGCGGCTGCACTCACTCCGCCCTCACCTGGACCTCACCGCCCTGTAAACATACACTGAGCTGCCTGCGACCTGCGAAGCCTCAAGCTGGGGACACGAGGGACTTTGTGGGAGCAGCCGTGGTGAACACATGACAGATCCCGCGCCTCTCCTGGAAGCTCTGTGTGTAAGGCGGGTCATACACATGTAAGGCGGGCCACACGTGTGTAAGGTGGGTCACACGTGTGTAAGGCGGGTCACACGTGTGTAAGGTGGGTCACACATGCGGAAGGCGGGTCACACATGTAAGGTGGCTCACACGTGTGTAAGGCGGGTTACACACATGTAAGGTGGCTCACACGTGTGTAAGGCGGGTCACACATGTAAGGTGGATCACACGTGTGTAAGGCGGGTCACACACATGTAAGGTGGATCACACGTGTGTAAGGTGGGTCGCACGTGTGTAAGGCGGGTCACACACATGTAAGGCGGGTCACACGTGTGTAAGGTGGGTCATGCGTGTGATCCTGCTCTCAGAGCGGGTCTGGGCTCCTAAAGGGGCTTCCCGAGCTGAGAGCATTCGCTGTAAACATCACGTCTGGTGCCGTGACCGAGGCCCGGGCCACACAGACCAGCCCGCGGAGGCGCCCCCGACGGGAGTGCAGGGGGCGCGTGGGCGCTCGCACTGGCTGGAGGGGCCCACACGCGGGCAGCGCGAGGCTCAGACCCCTAAGCCCGTGAACAGTGAGGCCAGGAGAGGGCGGGTGTCAAACCCCCAGGAACCACCGCAGGCGTGGAGACGCCACAGCTGTTGACGCGGCTCCCCTGGGTAGGACACCCACCTGAGGTACCGCTGGCGGCCACAGGGCTCTTCTCCGTGGACCCCGTGAACGCTGACCAGTTCCAGCGCCACCAGCAGCACAACCAGGGACAGCACCTGGGCCAGCAGCTTCACACTGAGGACAGCAAAGCAGATTAAAGTCTTAAATACAATGTGTTCAACTTCATAGAGAAAATGAGGTTTCACCTGACCAGCCCTGGGCCACGCTGCCCCCACCGCAGGGCCTGGGCCACGCTGCTCGCACCACAAAGCCCTGAGCCACGCTGCCCCCACCACAAGGCCTGAGCCACGCTGCTCCCACCACAGGGCCTGAGCCACGCTGCCCCCACCACAGGGCCTGAGCCACGCTGCTCCCACCACAGGGCCCTGGGCCACACTGTTCCCACCACAGGGCCTGGGCCACGCTGCTCCCACCACAGGGCCCTGGGCCACACTGTTCCCACCACAAAGCCCTGAGCCACGCTGCCCCCACCACAGGGCCTGAGCCACGCTGCTCCCACCACAGGGCCTGAGCCACGCTGCTCCCACCACAGGGCCTGAGCCACGCTGCTCCAACCACAGGGCCCTGGGTCACGGCCGGGCCACGGAAGTCTTCAAGAGGAGCTTGGCCACGTGCCGCCAGGCCCCCCTTCCTCATGCCCTCTTGTCTAGTTCTGAGCCAGCAGGGCCTGCTCTCTGGACAGGGAGGACAGGGAGGACCTGGCCCTGCCCTGGACCCTCCTGGGCGCCCTCCCCTGCACCCATCAGCGTCTTCCTTACAGCCCGACAGCCAGTGCTCGTACGAAGAGCAACGGAAAGGCTTAAGCATGAAAAGGTGTCTGTGTCTCTGGGACTCAAAGAAATCCCAACTACAGTGAGATTTCATCTTTCCCATAAAACTGGTAGGAGATTTAAAGATATTCTGCTTCGGGAAGGATGTGAGGGAGCAGGCATCCTCTTGTAAGCGGCCGCTCAGAGCGTAAACTAGGCATCAGTTTTCGGAAGCAGTGGGAACTGGAAGCTTTAGACACCCCTCGACTCAGTGCTCGGCATTTGTCCCAAATGGTAACTCCCTGAGGAGCAGCACACGCCAGGACACGCGGCACGGGAAGAAGCCCTAACGCGGCTCCCACATCACCGCTGCTTGCGATCCACACTCACCCAGGCGGGCAGTCTTCCCCGCGCTGCAACCACACACAGCGTGTGTTCCATAACTTTCCCTAAAAACCAGTATTTCTCTCAAAGTGAGAACCAGAACTGCTTCCAGAGGTAACTCCTGCCCCAAGCCTCCTTCGAACCGGGCAGAGCCACTCACTTGCTCGCCACGTACACGGTACAGCCACGCACCTGCTCGCCACGTACACGGCACAGCCACTCACCTGCTCGCCACGCACATGGCACAGCCACTCACCTGCTCGCCACGCACACGGCACAGCCACTCACCTGCTCACCATGTACAGGGCACAGCCACGCACCTGCTCGCCACGCACACGGCACAGCCACTCACCTGCTCACCACGCACACGGCACAGCCACTCACCTGCTCACCACGCACACGGCACAGCCACGCACCTGCTCACCATGCACACGGCACAGCCACGCACCTGCTCACCACGCACACGGCACAGCCACGCACCTGCTCACCACGTACACGGCACAGCCACGCACCTGCTCGCCACGCACACGGCACAGCCATTCACCTGCTCACCATGCACACGGCACAGCCACGCACCTGCTCACCACGTACACGGCACAGCCACGCACCTGCTCACCACGCACACGGCACAGCCACGCACCTGCTCGCCACGTACAGGGCACAGCCACTCACCTGCTCACCATGCACACGGCACAGCCACTCACCTGCTCGCCACGCACACGGCACAGCCACGCACCTGCTCGCCACGTACAGGGCACAGCCACTCACCTGCTCACCATGCACACGGCACAGCCACTCACCTGCTCACCATGCGCAGGAAATTCTGCCTTTGCCGGGAGCGCAGTGTCTTCTCCGCCCACTGCCGGCCCCTGCGCTCCAGGGAGGCCGCCACCTGCTGGGACACCTGGGCGCAGCGTGAGCTGATGCTGCGGAGCACAGTCAGCACCTCCAGGACGGCTCTGGGGCAGAACAGGGTCGGCACTCGGAGGCTGCAGATGTACGGGAGCGGCCAGGGCCACCTGCGGTCAGAGCACGGCTCTGTGGGCACAGCCCCAGGGCTGGGCCCTGTGGGCATGGCCATCGCTGACCTCCCGGGCCACCATGCCGCCTGCTGCACTGAGTCCCGCGGCAGCCAGCTCGCGTCTGCTCTTACACACACAGGTTCCCACCACGCAGGCTCACCTGGGGCTGTCATCACAGACCAGCCAGGCCGAGAGCACCGAGGCCCAGCTACCGACTCCGGCTTGCATGTCAACGTCTGACGAGTGTGGGAGGAAACTTACCTCTCAACAGGGAGGCTATCTAAGCCCCCGAAAGCACAGTGGTGCCCAGGCACGTGGCGGCACAGCTCAGACATGATCTTTATAATCAAAGGCTCGCAGGCACTGGCTTCAGAACTGCCACCTAATCTGGAAAAAGAAGGCATTTAATCGTACCTGACGTAATTCAGGTGCCCGGCTAGCTCCTGTGCAAAATAACATTTATGTACCTGGTTCACTGAGAAAAGTGCTTAATCTGAAAATGCTTCCTCAGCTATAAATGAAAAGGCCGCCATCGGAGGCTGTGGTAAAAGTCCACAGTGCCCTGGCCGGGGCGGGGCTCGGCTGGCTGTGATAAGGGGGCTTATAATCTGACTAGAGACTTGGTGCATGAAATTCGAGCACAGATAGGTTCCCCAGGCCTGCCCGATGATCAGGGCCCATTGGGTCCTTCCGGCTGGAGCCTTCCTTCATTCCGCGTCGCCCCCTGGTGATCACACACGTCATAGCGAGTGATCAAACTCCAGGACTCCCAGTCAAATTCCCAAGGGGACAGTTTGCATATTAGCTTTTATATACATAGATAGGTAGAGCACCTGAATTAATCTAAAAAATAATCATAATATTTTAAATCTTAGAACAAATATACTTACGTGAATAGGGGGCTAAGTTTCTCATATATGATTGAGGGGCTGTGAATCCAGTAAGCAGAACCGATAAGCATGGTCGGCCAACCCATCAGGAGTCAAAACATCATCTCATCCACATCATCTCACCACACCACCTCGTCCACATCATCTGACCCACACCATCTGACCCACACCATCTGACCCACACCATCTGACCCACACCATCTCATCACACCACCTCGTCCACACCACCTCATCCACATCATCTCATCCACATCATCTCATCTCCTGGTGACAGTAGCTGATGTTCGTCCCCCAGCCCCTTCCCCTTTGTAGTCCTGTCCCCTGCACCTGCTGGAAGACAGGATTTGAATGCCTGTAAGTGTCCTGTCTTCTTGGTTGGCAGGCCTTCTCAATAAATGCCTTAAATTATTCACCCTGCCTTTGGTATTGGGCACAGCAACAGGCAGCTGGAGCCCAACCAGGGTTTCCCAGTAACAGCTGGAGCACTGTCCTGTGCACTGTAGGATTGTGGGTTCGATTCCCGGTCGGAGTGTGTATGGGAAACAACCAATTGATATTTCTCTCTCACATCAATGTTTCTCTCTTTCTCCCTATGTCTCTCTTTAAAATAAATTATATATTTTTCCATCCTTGGAAGAAGATAAAAAAAAGTCAATGGTACAATATGCTAAAAGCAATATGCTTTGCTGACTCATGTGAATCTGTCTCTGACTCTACAATCCAAAATCCGTGTCCCCACTTCTCTCCTGAGAGTGAGACCCCCTTCCTGATTGTCCACGTTCTCAGTCTCCGCACATACCCACCCGCAGTTGAGCTTAGCTGGGCGATCACCCTTCGTCCTCTCCACCCCCCACTCCACCCGTCACCAGGCCCCACAGTCCCTCCCGGGCATTTCCTGCCCCACGGCCCAGCTGCTCCCCGACTGCTGTGAGGCCTGCACACTCCCGGATGGAGCTCACCTGGCCGCTTCCCTCGCAGCGTCCTCCGGCAAAGGCAGCAGAGGCCACGACCGGACACTCTCCTCACAGCTCAGCACCTGGGAGGAAAAGGCCCCGGCTTCTGAAGGTTCTGCAATAAGGCTCTAGTCTAGAGCAGTGGTTCTCAACCTTGGCTGCACATTAGAATCACCTGGGAATCTTTTTAAAATCCTGCTTTCTGGGCCTCATCCTCTGGAAATTGTTTCTTTGTTACTAATGTTGTGGCCCCACCCCATAACAAAGAAACAGAATTTCCGGAGGATGAGGCCCAGAAATCAGGATTTTAAAGATTCCCAGGTGATTCTAATGTGCAGCCGAGGTTGAGAACCACTGCTATAGAAGAAACCTATTTTAAAACCTTGTTTTGAAATTGCTGCAGGTGTGCCCGTCACCTTCTAGAAGCCTGTGTGTAAAACTGCTACGGATATTACGTTTGAAAACCAGGTGGTGGGTGTCGGTTGTTCATTATGATACAGAAAGGCCGGAGACACGACAGGTCCGTGGGAGCAATGTCCGAGCGGCTGTGGAGCTGTCGGAAATTCCGACGCACTGTGGTCAGGACGGGCCAGTCCCCTCCCAGTCAGACTCGCTTAATGGGCACAGTCCCCAGGAGCCTGCGGGGCGGCCGGGGGAGGGGTGACTTCCCCGGCTGGGGCGGGGGCAGGGTGGACGGCGTGCTTCGCCCTGGTGCTGTGGGCCACGCGCTCTGGGTGAAGACAAGGCCTCAGCCAGTGGCCGTGGCCAAGTGCCAGCGCCCGGTCCAATATCAGACGGGACCCAGCCCTCAGCCCGTCCAAAACACCTGACCCACAAATGTGTAGGAGGCCCTGGCTGGGCTGCTCGGCTGGTTGGAGAGTCTCACACACCAACAGGTTACGGGTTTGACTCCTGGCAGGGCACTTACCTCGGCTGTGGGTTTGATCCCCGTTGGGGAGGATAAAAGAAAAGTGTAAGGAAATGAAGTGGCTACTGTGGACGCCACTGTACGTGGTGCCTTGTTATGCAGCACATTTTACAAAGAGGCCACACACCTGAGCCACCACGCGAGGCCTCGCATCTGAGTGACCACTGTGGTTGGAGCGCCAGGTCTGCCCACCCGGAGTCCGCCCCAACGAGGCAGCCCCAAGCCTGAGGCTTCCGGTCGCTGCAGCAGCCACGCACACCCCGGCCCCGAAACAGCCGCCACGCAGCTCACCTGCTTTTTAATCAGCGCGACCGGGTGGAAGCGAGCGCTGTAGCCTTCCGCCAGCCTGACCAGCGCCTTCACTGCTGCTTTTTCCTGGTGGGAAACACGCTTGGTTAGGCTGCCAGTTTTGTTCTATTGAATGTTAAGCCCCATACGTCCCGATTCCTCGTGACTTCCCTCCATCTCATTCCGTTCAGCTGTAGCAGCTGAGCTCTCTGCAGAACAGAATGGGATGAAGTCACATCATTGCCAACAAAGTGATGTTCGAAGAAGTGAAGACAGTGATAGATTAAAAGGCCACATCCACGCTTGTCCACAACGCAACAAACACAGACAGAAATAAGAAAGAAAAGATTCCAAACATTTGGAAAATTTGAGAGATTCTCCTAAAAAATAGAATATAGTAGAAATGTAAACATTAGCATCAATACATGTAATCAATGCACAATTATTGTTCTGATGGCGGCGCACAGTAAACCAGGTAAGGGAAGCAAGAGACGATGAAGTGAACGGCGTTTAAAAATGAACGCTACCCCCATTTACCATCGCACCAAAAAAATTAAGATACCTAGGAATAAACTTAACTAAAGAGGTTAAAGACCTCTACTCAGAAAACTACAGGACGTTGAAAAAAGAGATAGAGGAAGACATAAACAGATGGAAGAACATACCATGTTCTTGGATTGGTAGAATCAACATCATTAAAATGTCTATACTACCCAAAGCAATCTATACATTCAACGCACTCCCCATTAAAATACCAATGGCCTTCTTCAAAGATCTAGAACGAACTCTCCAAAAATTCATCTGGAATAAAAAAAGACCCCGAATAGCTGCAACGATCCTGAGAAAGAAGAACAAAGTAGGCGGGATCTCAATGCCAGATATCAAGCTGTATTACAAAGCTACTGTTCTCAAAACTGCCTGGTACTGGCACAAGAACAGACATATAGATCAGTGGAATAGAATAGAGAGTCCAGAAATTAGCCCGAACCAATATGCTCAATTAATTTTTGACAAAGGAGGCATGAACATACAATGAAGCCAAGATAGTCTCTTCAATAAATGGTGTTGGGAAAATTGGACAGATATATGCAAGAAAATGAAACTAGACCACCAACTTACACCATACACAAGAATAAACTCAAAATGGATAAAGGACTTAAATGTACGACAGGAAACCATAAAAATTCTAGAAGAATACAAAGGCAACAAAATCTCAGACATATGCTAAAGGAATTTCTTCACTGAAATTTCTCAGAGGGCAATGGAAACTAAAGAGAAAATAAACAAATGGGACTACATCAAAATAAAAAGCTTCTGCACAGCAAAAGAAACCATCAACAAAACAACAAGAAAACCCACCTTGTGGGAAAACATATTTGCCAACGTCATATCTGATAAGGGCTTAATCTCCAAAATTTATAGGGAACTCATACAACTTAACAAAAAGAAGATAAACAATCCAATCAAAAAATGGGCAAAGGATCTAAATAGACACCTTTCAAAAGAGGACATTCAGAAAGCCAAGAGACATATGAAAACATGCTCAAAGTCACTAATCATCCGAGAGATGCAAATCAAAACAACAATGAGGTACCATCTCACACCTGTCAGAATGGCCATCATCAACAAATCAACAAACGACAAGTGCTGGAGAGGATGTGGAGAAAAAGGAACACTTGTGCACTGCTGGTGGGAATGCAGACTGGTGCAGCCACTATGGAAGGCAGTATGGAGGTTCCTCAAAAAATTGGAAATGGAACTCCCATTTGACCCTGTGATCCCACTTCTAGGAATATATCCCAAGAAACCAGAAACACCAATCAGAAAGGATATATGCACCCAGATGTTCATAGCAGCACAATTCACCATAGCTAAGATCTGGAAACAGCCTAAGTGCCCATCAGTAGATGAATGGATTAGAAAACTGTGGTACATCTACACGATGGAATACTATGCTGCTGTTAAAAAGAAGGAACTCTTACCATTTGCAACGGCATGGATGGAACTGGAGAGCATTATGCTAAGTGAAACAAGCCAGTCAATGAAGGAAAAATACCACATGATCTCACTCTTTCGTGGATAATTAAGACCATTACAAACTTTCGAACAATAATAAATACAGTGGCAGAGCTGCCTCAAAAAAAAAAAAAAAAAAAATGAACGCTACCCTTTCCGAGCCGCAGGGCAGTGACCGGACTGCCTCCTTCCCTCTCCGCTACCTTAAACTCTGACGCGAGGTCTTCATCAGCGAATCTCAGCAACAGCACCAGGGAGAAGGCGAGCAGCTGGTCGGCCAGTCCTTTGGGAAATGCAGGGAGGCTGACCTCCCCGTGGCTCAGGTGATCTCTGACGCGAGGCCCCTCCTGGTGGTTCAGGAGGTCCCAGAGGAATTCCTTGTGGAAGAGACGGACAACAGGCTGGTCAGCATCCTCAGCAGGGGCCCGGCCGACACGCTGGAGGAGCGCACTGCCGGGAACCGCTGACCCCAGGCCCCAGACAGAACCTGAACCACCAGCAGCCGCAGGAGGGAGCGTGCGGAGGGCTCAGCGCTCTCTCTGCGCACGTCACGGCCAAGGTCAGTGCCACGTCAGAGAAGTGGGGGTCACGCGTGAACAAAGAGCGCCAGACTAGAAAGGCCTCACCATCGCAGGCTCCCCGAGGACGAGAGGAAGCCGGTTGATCTCGCCATCACTCAGGTGCTGTGCCAACATCTAAAACGCCCAAAACAAGCAAATCAGCTGGTACACGGGCACGCGCGGGCCTTTCAGAGCCGAAGCACCCTGCCTGTGCCTTTGCTGCGAATCGTTAAATAAGCCCCAAGCCAATCAGATGAAGTGAGGGCGTCCCCAAGGAAACCGCCCCCGGGCCAGGAAAACCTCTCTTAACCCGTTTAATGACCTCAGTACACGCAGCTTTCTAACTGTGAGGGCGTGTCTCTGTGTGCATGTATGTGTGTTGTGTTTATGTGTGGCTACACATATGTGTTCACATGTACTTATGTGCGCATGTGTTTGTGTGTACTTGTATATGTGTGTATCTGTGTGCATGTGTGTTTGCGTACTTGTATGTGTGTGTATCTGTGTGCATGTGTGTTTGCGTATTTGTATATATGTGGGTATCTGTGTTTTATGTGTGTACCCATGTGTGTTTATGTCTACTTATATATGTGTGTGTCTGTTTGTCTCTGTCTCTTCATGTGCACACGTGTGCTTGTGTGCTCCGCGTCCACCAGTTACTTCACAAGTCACTTGGCTCACGAAGATGATGGGGCCCAAGCAGGAGCCAATCCTGAGGCCCGAATCCTGTACGGACGGACCAGACTTCACTGTCTCATTCAGTCCCCACAGCCCCAAATACACACCCAGTAACAGCGAATCGGTTACTAACGGCCCCAAATACACACCCAGCAACAGCAAATCAGTTATTAACGGGATAAACTCCACACTGAGCAGACTCCTTCTTACCCCCTCCCCCAGTTCCCGGAGCCAAGTCATCCAAAGGCAGAGTGACTCCCGTCCCCTCTCGGAGCTGCTCTGTGGTGTCACATGCTTCGGGGTCTGTACGGAGTCCACCCAGGAAGCACACAGAGGCCTCTACACTCCACCAGTGATAAAAACATTTCACTGTGACTTTCACTATTCCAGACTTCCTCCTTCAGAATCCCGCCCCCAACTCTGCAGATGACACGCCTCAGTGACTACTACATGCTCGTGGCAGTAGCTGATGCGTTTCACGTGCAAAACAAGCAAGCGCTAGCCGTGACTGACGTGTGAGCCTCTAATAGCTGCAGCGCTTGATGCTGGTCCCCGGCGTTTCCCGGCCTTGTCTCTGTGACTTTAGAGACTTGGTGAATAATGCTGGGCCCCAACTCATCCTGAAACGATATTCAGCTCTAAGGCTGTTTCTAGCTTATACGACAACCAACGCTTTCCTGTAAGCTTGTGAATGATGGCTAATCTTTCACTTTGGATTTTAAAAGAACATATTGTTTTGTTTCAAGATACCTTGTAAGTTCAAGTTCACTTACTTCATCAAAGGTGGTGTACAGAGCTGCCGCCTTCAGAAAAGGGAAAAAAGGAAACAATTAAAGCAAAATACGAGCAGGTGAACTGTTCAAAGCAGGAGTCTCACATGCCAACAAACACGAAAACCTCGTCTGAAATCTGCCTCCACCCAGCAGCACTTTGGGAAGAACGTGGACAAGACACACACGTGACGGCCACGTGGGACCCAGGGCGCCGGCCGCTGGAACTCTGCCCGTGCTGGTGTTCAGCTCGACCTCCTAACACCTCCAGGCCCGCAGCGTCACAACCCACTGCCCACACGGGTGCGTCTGCTGACGGCATGAGGCAAGAGCAACGGGACATTTCCCCACAAACGGCCCGGTTCCCACACTCCTTGGTGTGACCAGCACCGTCTACAGACATGGGCTCCGGGCAGGAACCTCAGCTCTGATCCCGCCTTCCACTGCGGCACGCAGCTCCTCTGCACAACAGCTGGGAGGAGCCCGCTGAGAGGCCTGGGACCTGTGTGCGCGGCACGGGGACGCCACTGGCTGTTGAGCACTTGAGGCCACAGAAGACACAGGGATACGTACTGGTTTAGAAGACAATGGGTGGCAGCGTGAGCATGGGTCAGAGAAGGAAGAGCAGCAGGAAGACGGGACGGGGGAGGAGCTCAGGGGGCGGGACAAGGAACCAGGGAGGCCTCAGCGCAGAAAGGAGGGGCACAAAATCCATCACGAGAAGAACCGATGGGCAGTGCTGGACCGAGTGGCCGTGGAGAATGAAGTGCAGGCAAAGCACAGGGCAGTGCTAAGGTTTGGGGCCAGAGCCACTGAGAGGATAAGAATAAGGAATTTGTAGGAGAAAAAACATGCTTTTTAAAAATAAAGTAAGTTTGAGATGCTGGGGAAAACCCATATGAAGATATTCTGCAAACTGGTGTCAACCTAACTCAGGAGATGAAAGAACTGACTTAGAGTCAATGCCTGGAGACCCTGGAACTTAACGCTATGAATTGCCCTCGTAGCTGCTTTGGCTGCATCGACAGCCTGTGATATGTTGGGCTTCCGTTTTCATGAGGTTCCAAGTGTTTTCTAGTTGTTGTCCCTGCAGAGGTGACAGCTTTAGGCATGGGGTTGTGTGAGACCTCCCAAAGAGCAAATATAAGGAGAGGACAAGGTTGAGAAGAGAATTCTGATGAATGTTGACATAAAGGGGCAAAAAGAGGAAGATGAACTAGTGAAAGAAAGTGGAAAAGAAGACATGGCAGACGCTGCTGCTCACCCTATAACTCAGGGCCCCCCTTTCCTTATCCATGGATCTTTCAATAGTTAACTGGGCACATTGCCACCCGAGCCTCCCACAGCGGGGTGGGATGAGTTCTGGCCAAGAGGAGTAGGGTCCTTACAGAGAGCACGTGCTGCAGACCACGGACCTCCTTGTGGGCCACAGTGATATGTCAGTAACTACGGCTACAGAGAGAAATGAGTGCTAACTAGTTTTATGACATCACTGAATTTAAAAGACTACTTTTAAAATACGATGGAACTACCACAATCAACCATAAACATAAATCCTATAAAACATTATAATGGAAAGCCACAGAAAAGGACACTGAGTCTTCTGAGGAAAGCTCTTGGCTAACAAGGTCATGAACTGCAAACAGAATGAGGCGTTAAGATCACGGCAGAAGCCTGCCACTTGCACGCGTACCTCGGCCATCAGGAGCCTCCTGGGACACCCGTTAACCTTGGCGAACAGGCCCCGCAGCCCCGTCTCCAGCTGCGTCAACAGCAGCATGGCGCAGTCGGCGAACCTGCGAAACGGAGGAAAAGCACAGCCCGCTGTGAGGTGGGCACGGCCGGCCCCCCAGCCAGGGTGCAGTGTCCAGACTGGACGCTGTGTCCAAAGGGAGACCGAAGCCGTCTCCTTAGACTTGGGCCTTCACAACTGCTTCGGGGCTTTACCGCCTGATGGGCCACTTTTAGTGCCTCAGTGGAAGGTGTCATCCAAAGCCGCCGCGTTTCCTTTCTAGAAAGTACTCAGACCCAGGACATCAGTGGCTCTCACGGTCTCCCAGTGGCCGTCCCGGGAAACGCGGGAGGAGTGAAGACCGGCGACCCCTGAGGTATGAGCAGCAGCTCCCTCCTCGGCGCCCGAGACACCGATTTCCTGTTCCCTGGTTCGCCAACCCTGGACACAGGGCTTCACTCACAGTAAAAACTCAATGACTTTTCAAGTTGATTCTAAAAAACAATAATCTTCACCCGCCGTCCCGTGATCCTTGACACGCGACGAGGAGGCCGTTCTCCTGGTTGGGAAGGTGTTTCCCGCGAGCCCCCTCTCCAGACAGCCGCCCGCCCGTGGCTGGAGCCCCACAGCAGGGCCTGGAGGCAGGGGCTGAGGAAGGACTGGCCCCCGGACTCAAGAACCACCCTTGTGCCACCTTCCCATCACCTGTGTGTCTTGAACTTGGTCAACGCGACTTCCCAATATGGCAACATGATCCTCAGGACGAAAGAGGATTTCTTCATCGCTTCCTCCAATGCCCAAAGTACCTCGTCAGTAGCAGCTGCAAGACAGCAAGAGGTTTCAGCACAACCACGGTCACTGAAAAGCTGTGAACGCCCTCGGGGGCGAGGCGGCTCGTCTCCTCACGCGGGTGAGCCGCAGCCCGGCCGGGGTAGCGCGGGGTCCCGGTAAGGAAGACCACCCTGCCCTGCGCGGGGCAGGAGGCCCGGGGGCTTTGGCGGAAGCAGGCACGGACGCTGCGTCTCGTTAGTGGTGCAGGCTGTGACCTTCTGTAGAGTTCAAGGTGGACCAGCTGACCACCTGACCAGGAAAATAAACTTCCACAAGATACAGGAACCTCGAGTGAGTGCTGGGTAAGCGACAAACTTCGGTGCTTATGACGCGTAGAGGAGGTTCGTCCTTGGTGACACATGTCCGGTCTGGGGGGTGTTGATGTGGGGGAGGCTGTGGGCGGGCGGCGGGGCGGAGGGGAATCTCTGGACCTCCCTCTGTGCTCTTATAAGCTTAAAACCGCTCTAAACAGTGTCTTGCCGTTTGTATGTGCCGTATTATTGGCAGTCACCGGACCAGCGCAAGGGTCCGTGCACAAAAGGCTCAGAGGTGGGGCCATGTGAGTGACATTCTCACTGGCAGACACAGACCTTGTACCGCGACGGCCGGTGAGGGGCAGTGGGCTTGGAGAAGCACAGGTGGAAAGCTCTTTCGAGGTCCCGGGCCCCCTCCCCATGATTTGGTAAATGGCTGGGTCACAGGGAGGATAAACGACGTGAAGACCGTTCCACCGCGAGGGCTCTGGGCTCAGCGTGTGGAGCCCAGAGGCACAGCCGAGCGTGGGCAGCAGAAGCGCCTTATAAATGGCCCGACACCATGTGCACGCCAGTCCCTCTGGAGGACAGACTGAACCGTCACCAACACGGACCCACGGACTCCCCGCAGCAGCCCGGGCGCGGCGGGAAGGGTCGGGTCCAGGTGGCGACGCTTCACATACGACTTCGTGGCACTGTCTCGGCCACGTGGCCTGGAGAACGCCCCACCTGGAGCTCACGCCTGATGCTCCGATGACAGCCTCCCTAATGCTACTCAGGGGAGACGCGGGACTTGCCGGGAAAGACGGTCCAGTCCTCTGAGTCCGCGAGCGTGAGGAGCGGCCGATGGGCCACCGTGCGCTCTGTCTGCTGCAGGTGAGCCTCCAGCAGCTGGCCCAGCCCTGCGGTCAGCAGCACCAGCATCGAACAGTACCTGCGGGAGATGCCGGAGACCTCAGCTGTACATATAAAAGGCTTTCCTTTCAGGAGAAAAAGTTCAAAATTAAGAAAGCAAAGTGAAGCGGTGCCACATGGGCTGGGAGCAACAAGAGAACCTCAGACACGCAGGAGCTGAAACCGTGAGGACCCCTGCAGGGGCTCCGCTCAAACACCCAGCTTCCCCTCCAAGTCCTGCGGAGACCGGCCTCCCTGTCCCGACAGAGGGGTGAACCCCCAGTGCCCTCCACAGGGGAGGCCCTTCTGCGGCACCTACTTTGGAGGAATTTCCTGCGGGGACGCGAACCCGTGCCACAGGACATTGCGCAGGTTGAGTCCGCGCGGAGAGCCCACGAAGACCGTCAGGATGTCCATCTGGGCAGGGAAGGACAGCAGGGGGTGGGCAGAGCGGTCATTAATAAATCACTGATGCAACAAGTCACGTTTCCTTCCTTCCCACAGCAGTTCCCCTGGTTAGCACACAGTCGTCGGCGTAGCGGTAATAACACAGCCAACAGTTACTGAGCAGTTACTGCGTGCACCTGCCTCGCCCATCCTCAGACCCGCCCACGACGAAGGCACTGCTGTGAGGCCCACTGTGCAGGTGAGAGGAGCGTGCAGAGGGGACCCCGGGCAGGGCGAGGGTGGGACCTGTCCCAGGCGGTGCTGGGCGTCAAACAGCCTGACATCCAGATAAACTCACACAGGAAGCGACTTGGCACAGAAGCGCCACCGTGTACCGGGGGCCTGTGTGTAAACAGGACGGGCAGCTGAGGGGAACGGGCTGTGGGAGCTCTGAGGCCCCTCCACCTGTGAGGTGACGACACTCCCACCAGCACAAGTGCAGCGGACGCTCACTGCCGTGCGTGGCGCTTCCTCTGTGGCTGTGGGGGCCAGCTTACCACAGACCGCCCGAAGACTTGAGCAAGCTCCGCAGAGGCAAGCAGATCTCTTAAAAGAAACGGGCATTCTTTCCCAACCAGTAAAAACACCTAAAATTCAAACAAAATTCATGTAGCAACTGCATTCCAATGAGCCAAATGATATTCAGGGAAAAATCACCCATAAGGCAACTGCTTGGACAAATGGTGGGAGACAATTACTGAAGACACCCATGTTTTAATGTCATAATCATCCAAAACATACTAAAACTCTGTACCAAATAATTGCACTTTAGAGGAGAACGATAATTAAAATCAAGGAACCTGAGGGCAACTACAGGGTAGTTTAACATTCACTCAGGTACTTTAACGGCCCGATGATGAGCGTTCTCACACTTACATCACCCAGGGCCCGTTCCAGACAGGCCGTCAGCTTCATGAGGCTGAGAGCAATCGCAGGGGACTCACGACTCTCCAAGGCATCAAATATTTCTGGAAACAACTGTTTCGAATAAGACACGCTTTAGAATTTATGCTCAATAAGAAATATTTCTCCAAGTAACAATACTTTTCACAAGAGTCAGACCTCTAAAGATTTTGATGATCATATTTTAATGATTTTTTGGGGTATAGGTAAACATTTCCTACAAATATAACTTCTAAATAGTAAAAAAAATAATATCTAAGGAGTTCTTTGAATGTTCTTTCTTTGTTTAATATTTATTGAAAACAGGAAGTGTGGTGTGACTGTACATCGAGAGGTGTGACTGTACATCGAGAAGTCAAATATTTCTACCTAAATCTTATTTCCAATTTGGATTAGTTCTTAAGATAAACAAAGGAATGACCCTTTCACGCTGAATGAGGAAACTCCAGGGTTTCAGAGGTAGACTTGCTAGAGGTACTGCTCTGCTGTGGTCATTTACTGTGCCACGTGACACCGTGGGTTTTCACCAACCAACAAAGCAGCTGAAACCAGGTTTGGGCCTCGAAGGACCCTCTCCCTCCGATTCAGCAGGACCGAGGCCAGCGCCCCTGCAGGCCGGGGCCACTGTCTCAAGATGACCTCGCTCCGCCAGCAGGGCTGTCTCTTCTGCAGAGGCCCACTTTGCCTCTGTCCAGGACCAGCACCCACAGACCAAGCTCCCTCCACCCCCATCCTGATGCTGCACCTCCATACTCCCCTTGGTCAAAGGGTGTGCTTCTCAGCTCAGACCCAGAGACTCTGCATAACAGTCCCAAGTTCCCCTCCGGGCCCTCCAGAGAGACCCCTTTCAAATGAGCAAGTAACAGGGTTTCGAAGTGGAATTTGCAAAGGCCGAACCTCTGGAGAACTTGTCCACTGGAACCACGGTGCATACTGAACTTCAAACTGCCCCTTGTTCAGAGATGAGAAATGCATGTGGACAGCCTCACACACAGGGCCCAGCAGCCTCACGCTTCCCTGGTAATCCAGACCCTGGGCTTCAAGGATGAGAAACAAGTTAGCACCTCCGCTCCTATATCATGGGGAGAAAAATATCTGAGTCATCAGAGAAAAAGTGCTCTAATTATAAAATTCCCACAAAGTCCACATCCAGTTTATAATTGAACTTACAAAAAAGATACACCTACCTCGAAATAAGTTATATGGTGCTCATCTGATTATAACATAAAAATATGCTATTGGTAGAGAACTTGGAAAATACAGAAAGTTTCAAACAGGAGAAAAATATTTTCTTCAATTTCTTTACTGTATATAAGTTTATAGAAAATCAGGTTCATACAGCATATATAATACTTTAACCTGATTCCTTTTTACTTAACATTAGACTGTGTGATATTTATAATATGAAATATTTTAGAAGTTTGAACATTCCCATGGTTCATGATAAAAAAAAAATATATAAGAGGGTAAGTCTTCCTCTATAAGAGGGTAAGTCTTCCTAGAGCAACTGTTGTTATTAATTCCTTGTGTATATTTAGAAATATTTACACATATAAAAGCAAATGCAAATATATGATCCTCATTTTTTCACTTAGCAACACAGCTCAGAGATTCCGGTGGTCAGAAAGCCAGGCCTCCTCATTCTTTTTTTTTTTTAACCATTCTAAAAAAAAAAAAAAAGTTTATTAAAAGTGTTCTTAATGCTTGAAATGGAAAAAGATTCCCAAATATACAGACGCCTCTTTTCTCATAGAAATAGATTATTTTTTATAATACAAAAAAAAGACCAAAAAAACAACAAAAACAACATCAACAGAGGCCTCCTCATTCTTTTTCCCACTGCAGTGTTCCACTGTGACTTGTTCATGATTTTCTGAAGCGATCCCTACTGCCTGACATCTGGCTGTTTCCAGTGCTTTTTTCTTCTTGGCTATTACAAACGACACTGCAGGAGAACCCTTGCTGACACACACTTTGCTGTCTGTAAGTGTGCCAGTCCTATAAATTCCTGGAATGGAACTGCTGGGCCAGAGCACATTTATTTGTCATTTTTATAACTATTGTTAAATTTCCAGGCCAACTCCCTGCTCCAAAAAAATGTGCAAAAACAGGTGGAAGGCATCTAAAATAATTATCTAACATGTTACTGGTCATTTCATACCTAATTCATGACTTGTATTTTCTACCCTCTTCCATCTGGACTGCTGGCCTGGAGCTGAGACCATCACCCTCACTGCCTCCCAACCTCCCTTCTCACACACAGGTTTCTCGGCCCAGCTTCCCCTGAACTCTTCTATGCTTCTTTGGCCTCATTCCCTCTTTTCACAGCAATTCTTTTTATCTTTTGAGTGAGGCCTTTATGATAACACCCTCTCCAGTGGTTCTCAACCTGTGGGTTGTGACCCCTGAAAATACATCCTGCATATCAGATATTTACATTATGATTCATAACAGTAGCAAAATTACAGTTATAAAGTAGCAATGAAAATAATTTTATGGTTGGGGGTCACCACAACATGAGGAACTGTATTAAAGGGTCGCGGCATTAGGAAGGTTGAGAACCACTGCAAGCAATGGTAGGCAAGGGGAATATTGGAGGTCGAGACCTTTAAAATGCAAAGTATCCAGGGATGTTTGGGGTGCAGAGAAAGTGCAGACCTGACTCGGCACCAACCACACAGTCGGTGATCGTCTTCCAGCACACGTCCCCGTTCCCAGCCACAATGCTACTGATAGCAGGATGTTCTCGGACTTCAAGCCCGAGTTCACAGATCAGATGGTACACCGGGGCAGAAAGGCATGTGGTAACAGGGTCCTCCAGCGACATCTGAAACGTAGAACATAAAAGACACTGCCTTACGGGAAGTAAAGGCACACGAGTGCTAACTATACACCTAACCCAAGAATATCTATCATCATACAAGCGTAATATGCTAATTAGACCAGACATCCTCCCAGACGAAGCTGGGGCTGCGAGGGAAGCCAGCGCTGACAGCTGGGGGGAGGAAGGCCTACTCTTGCACAAATTTCGGGCATCGGGCCTCTAGTCCTATATAATAAAAGGCTAATATGCAAATCAACTGACCAGCAGAAGGACTGGTTGCTATGACATGCACTGACCACCAGGGGGCAGACGCTCAACGCAGGAGCTGCCCCCTGGTGGTCAGTGCGCTCCCACAGGGGCAGCGCTAAGCATGTCCGACTGCGGGCTTAGGCCTCCTGAGGGACCACCCAGGTGCACCGATTCCGAGCACGGGCCTCTAGTTCTATCTGAAGAACAGACTATACACAGCTATAACTACTGGGAGAGCTGTATGATTAAAACATTGTGATTAAATTGAAAGATAATTTACGGAACGATTTTCAAGTAAATAAACGTTTAAAGGTTGCAATCTCATCATTCACAGCATTTGTGAAGTGTGGGTTCACAAAAGCTCAGTGTCTGACGGCCAGCGCATTATTCTTTCGGTGTTCCCCTACCCTCCCACCTGCGCCGCCCACCGCTCACCTCCATGACTTCCGGGTACGGCCGCCGGCGCCCCGCGAGAACTCAGCTGGTCCCGCCCTCCCTGCGCGCCGCACTTCCGGAAGCACGTCGGCCTGCGCGGCGCAGGCGCGAGACTGAGCTCTCGCGGGAAGTGGCGGCGGCGGCGTTGGGCTCCGCCGCAGGGAGGCGCGGTGCCGGCGAGGCGCTGAGGCGGGCGCGATGGAGAAGCGCAGCCGCGGCGGGAAGGCGCCCGTGACGCCGGCCGCTCAGCAGTCCCCGACGGGGGCGTCTCGGAGAGAGAGGCGGCCCAGCATGTTCGAGAAGGAGGCCGTGAGTGCCGGCGGGGCTCGGGGAGAGCGGCCCGTCCCCCCAGGTCTGGGTGTTCCCCCAGCCCCCCGAGTGTCGGTGTTCCGACAGAAACACACAGTTTTAGGGTTTTCCCCTTCATTGCTGAAGGGATTACAGACGCCCCTCCTCCCCCGTGGCCCCTCAGCCCGCCCCGCCTTCCCCGCCGTTTCCCGAGTCCATGGCGGTGCCAAGTGCACACAAGGGCTTCGGTTAATCCCTTCCCACCGCCTTCCCTCAGCTGCCGCGGACGGTTCCGGTTCCGTCCTGCAAGCCCGAGGCGGTGTGTCGGCCACACGTGGGCGCGCCGTGCTTTCCAAAAGTAGAATATCCGATATACCCAGCAGAACAAGTGGGTGGTTCTGGTTTTAAAAACAGCGGCAGACTCGGTGTCTGAAGAATATACGGGAGCAAAGACGTGCAGTTCAGTCACCGTCTAAACGGAGGGGAAATGGTCAGTTTTCCTGGCGACATCACTCCAGGGTCCCGTGTGACCGGAGTCCGGAAACCAGTATTGTAATCAGGACTCCCCCCGCTTGGACACTTGAACAGAGACGTGTTCCCACGGACGCCAAGCTGCCGGGACGGAGCCGAGGCTGGGAACGGTGGAGCCCGCTTGTCTTTTCCTGGTTCCTTTTCACACCTACTTTGTGGGCGTCAGGATCGAATGAGGGAGAGAGAACCTGCCAAACCTGATTTTGAAATCCTAATATATTTCAAACAAAAAGACAATCCTCAAAAAGAAAGTCAGGGTAACGGTTCAAGCTCAATGACAGCTCTCTGGTGTCCACGTTTTGCAGAGGAAAGGAAAACTGAAGGAAGAATAATAGGCCAAGTTCACACAACGAAGGAGAACAGTGGAGCAAGGCCAGAAACCTTACCTTGTACTTTACGTTTCCTGCTCCCAGAAACTCTGCTTTATTGCCTGGCAGTGAGTCTGAATAGCGGGTCACCTGCTAGTAAAGATTTCTGTATTTGGAGGCAGACAGAGGTGCCTTTTATAAGTTGACTGCCTACTAAATACCGGGATTGGTCTTGAGAAATGAGTAAGCCTGAATGCAAAACAAGTAGGTGCACAGGTACACGGGTGTACGGGCCAAAATCTGGAAATAGGGGACATGGACAAAGGCAGTTCTTAGTTATTTGATGTGGGTGTGGTTGATCGTAGCTGTCTTTAAAATCTAGCTTCTAGAGGTAGGAAATTTGAATAGACCCATAATTGGGAAGAAACTAAGAGAGGATTCCATAAATGCTCACAAAATATACCTGAAGACAATGAGTATATCAATGAGTCATTTATAACTTGTAGGTAGCTGATAATTCCTATGCTCTAAGCATAGGAAATATTAGAACTACAATTTAATCGACGTAAACATTTTTTTTTTTACTGTTCATCAGATTATTTATTCAGTAAACATTTTTTTAATCCGTTCTGAATCCATTTCTCCCCCCTTGTATAGCACCTCAATTTTTATTTGTAGAATTAACTAATCCCCCACTGGATAGAGTTTTGGTGTTACTGTCAGTCACTTTCCTTAATGTGAAGGTGAGACCAAAACTAGGTTAAATAGATAACTATTCCTGGAATACTTCAGGAAAGTGGTTGAGATTAATTCAAAATGAGGATGGCATAGCTAAGTGCCTCATGTGTCTGTCTCTGAAAGAATAAAGTTAAACTTCAAGCCCAGAGGTTGGCAAACACAACCTGTGGGTCAAATTTTGCCGACAGCTTGTTTCAGTACAGCCTATAAGCTAAGAATGTTGTTTGTATTTTTATACAGTTATTTTAAAAGGATGGAGGAAATAATACCTGTAGTTATATCATTAGGTAGATCATCAAGACAGAGTATCAATAAGGACACAGCCTTAAATGATATGTTAGATGGACTTAACAGATATATCCAGAGCATTCCATCCAAAAATCAGGAGGAAAATTGACAAAGACCATATTTAGCCCACAATGCCTAAAATATTTAAAAAACAGAAGAAGTTTGTCAATCCTTGCCCAAGCCAGACTAATCAGGGTGATAAAAAATAAAGACAAATGATTAATATGAGGAATGGAAAGGGAGTCACTACAGACCCAATAAATATTAAAAGGATCAGAAGGAAATACTAGAAATAACTATGGTCATACATTTATGAACTTGGATGAAATGTACAAATTACTTGAAAGACCCTATGAGCTGGATTGTGTGCCCCTAGTTTTGTCTGTTGAAACCTAACCTGCAGTACCTCACAAAGTGAGTGTATGTGCATGTGGAGACAGGATCTGCAATGAGGTAAATAGGTTAAAATGAGTCTGTTAGGGTTGTGCCCTAATCTCTTCTGCCTTGTGTCCTTATAAGAAGAACATATTAGGACATAGATACACCAGGGCCAGCATGCACAGCAGGATGGCTTACTATAAAGAGGCAGCAAGAGGGAGGGTATCCATCTGCAAGAGAGGGGTGCCAGGAGAAACCAACCCTGTTAGCATCTTGATCTTAGATTTCCAACATTCATAATTTGGTCAAATTTGTTTAAGGCACCTGGTCAATGGCATTTTGTTCCAACAGCTTTAGCAAACTAATATATAGACACAAACTACCATAGATACCCTGAATAGCTCCTATATCTATTAAAGGAAATGAATCTATAGATTAAAACGGTCCCATAAAGAAAACTTCAGGACTTGATGGCTTTTCTAGTGAGTTTCTACCAAATGTGTTCTGGGAAATTGAAAAGGAGGAAATTCTTAACTCATTCTATGAGGCAAATATTACCCTGCTATTAAATATGGAGTAATAAGAATAAAATGGACCAGTGTTCATGAGCATGGAAGCAAAAATTCTTAACAAAATTATAGCAAATTAAATCCAACAACATATAAAAAGAATAAAATATAGGTGCTATCCAAGATAGGAGGACTTAAATATATAAACCAAATATTAACAGACCTAAAGGGGGGAACAGTCAGCAATACAAAAGCAAGGGACTTTAATACCTGTAGTTACATCAATGGGTAGATCAGACAGAATATCAATAAGGAAACAGCCTTAAATGACATGTTAGATTAGATGGACTTAACAGATATATCCAGAGCATTCCATCCAAACGTCAGCAGAATACACATTCTCCTCAAAAGCACCTGGAATAATCTCCAGGATAAATCATATGTTAAGTTATAAAACAAGTCTTAATAAATTTAAGAAAATTTAAATCATATAAAGCACCTTTCATAACACAGTGTTATGAAACTAGAAATAAATTACAAAAAGAAAAATCCATAAATATGTGGAGATTAAACAACATGCTACTGAATAACAAGTGGGTAAGTGAAGAAATTAAAAAAATGCCTTGATAGAAATGGAAATACAACACACCCAGATCTATGAGGTCAGCAGAAGCAGTGTAAGAGGGAAGTTCATAATGATAAATGCCCACCTCAAGAAATAAGAATAATTTCAATTTAACTTTACACTACAAAAAAAAATTGAAAAAAAAGTAAAGCCCAAGTAGAAGGAAGAAAATAACAAAGATCTGAGAGAAAATAAATGAAATAGAGACTAAAAAGACAAGAGAAAAGGTCAATGAAACTAAGAGCTAGTTGAAGATAATCAGAATTAATATTTACCTAGACTCAAGAAGAAAAAAAAGGGGGGGGGCAAACAGAATCAGAAATGAAAAAGGAGACATTACAACTGATAACACAGAAATATAAAGAATCATAAAAGATTACTATGGATGATTATACACCAACAACTTAGATAATCTAGAAGAAATATATAAATTCTTAGAAGCATACAGCTTTCTAAGACTGAATCATGAAAAAATAACCTGAAAAGACCAACTTCTAGTAAAGAAATTGAACAGTAATAAAAAAAACAAAAACTCATACCCTTTGTAATACTTTAAGCAATAAAAACAAAAACAAAAAAAAACTCCCAACAAACAAAAGTTCAGGACAAGATGACTTCACAGGTGAATTCTACCAAACATTTATAGAAGAATCAATAGCTATCCTTCTCAAACTTTTCCAAAAAATAAAAGAGGAACACTTACCAACTCATTTTACGAGGCCAACATTACTCTGACACCAACATTACCCATACAAAGACACCACAAGAAAAAATTACAAGCCAATATTCCCAATGAATGCAGATGCAAAAATTATCAAAAAATATTAGCACATTGAATTCTGCAATACATTAAAAAGATCATATATCATGATCAAGAGGGGTTTATTGCAAGGATGCAAGAATTGTTCAGCATCCCCAAGTCAATCAATTGGATACACCACTTTAACAAAATGAAGAATACCAGTAAAAATCGTGAGTATCTCAATAGATGCAGAAAGAGCCTTTGACATAAAATCAACATACAATTATGATAAAAACAAAGTATGTATAAAGGAAACATACCTTAACATAATAAAGGCCATATATGACAAGGCTGTTGCTAACATCATACTTAATGGTGGAAAGCTGAAAACTTCCTCAAAGATCAGGAGCAAGACAGGGAGGGATGCACACTCTCACCACTTTAATATAGCACTGCAAGCCTTATTGAGATCAATCGGGCAAGAAGATGAAATAAATGGCTACATTTATTTGGAAAAATTGGACTCCAAAGCAAAGGCAACAAAAGCAAAAATAAAGGAGACTCCATCAGACTAAAAAGCTTATGCATAGTCAAAGTGGAAAGGCAACTTAATGAATGGGAGAAATAATTTGCAAAGCATATCTATACTAATAAAAGAGTAATATGCTAATTAGATGGCTAGACCGGACGTCTTCTGGATGCGGCCCCTCATCCAGGCCAGCCCAGGCTGGCCCCACCCTCCAGTGGGGACCCCCACCCTGACTGGGGACGTGGCTGGCCTGCAAACCACCTGCAACCCCTTGCCCAGGCCAGCTCTGCCCCCAGCAGGGACTCCCCATCCTGATCCAGGGCCGCCTTCAGGGCAGGCCAGCTGGCCTCCACCCATGCACCAGGCCTCTATCCTATATACTAAAAGGGTAGTATACAAATTGACCCTAACGGCAGAATGACCACTGGACCAGTCACTATGAGGCACACTGACCACCTCTTGGTTCCTTTCCCCAGCCGGCAGGCTCTAATCACCTGATGGCCTCCAGCGGTGGGGGCGGGGCTGGTGAGTGGGCAGGAACAGCTGACCTCTCGGTCCCTTCCCCCGGTTGTCAGGCACCCATCACCCTATGGAGAACAGGGAACCAGGGGTGGGTGGTGGCAGGGGGCAGGGCCAGCTGCGGGCAGCTGGGGAAGATGGCCCTGCTAGCAGGCCAGGCCTAGAGACCATACCCACGCACTACTTTCATGCACCGGGCCTCTAGTCTATATATATAAAAGCCTAAGCAACTAGCCAACCGGCTGGTAGCTATGATGCACACTGACCACCAGGTGGCAGATGCTCTACAGGATAGAAGCCTGGTGCATGGGTGGGAGCCGGCTGGTTTGCCCTGAAGGGTGTCCCGGATCAGAGTGGGGGTCCTGCTGGAGTGCCTGGCCAGCCTGGGTGAGGGGCTGAGGGCCGTTTTCAGGCTGGCCACACCCCCTTCAGGGAGGGGGTTCCTGCTGGGGTGCCTGGCCAGCCTGGGTGAGGGGCTGATGGCTGTTTGCAGGCTGGCCAAGCCCCCCAGTGGGGACCCTCACCTCATGAGGGTGTGGCCAGCCTGGGTGAGGGGCTGATGGCTGTTTGCAGGCTAGCCACAGTCCCTTCAGGGTGGGTGGTCCCTGCTGGGGTGCCTGGCCAGCCTGGGTGAGGGGGTGATGGCTGTTTGCAGGCTGGCCACAGCCCCTTCAAGGTGGGGGTCACCGCTGGGGTTCTCAACAATGCCACGGAGGTGGGAGAGGCTCTCATTACCACCGCTGCACTCGCCAGCCATGAGCCCAGCTCAGGGCTTCTGGCTGAGCACTGATCACCAGGGGCAGCTCCTGCATTGAGCGGCTGCCCCCTGGTGGTCAGTGTGCGTCATAGCAACCAGTTGTTCCACTGTTTGGTCGATTTGCATATTAGCCTTTTATTATATAGGATGAATGGGTTACCAATGAGATCAAGAAAGAAATAAAAAATTTCATGGAAACAAATGAAAATGAACACACAACAACCCCAGATATCTGGGACACAGCAAGAACAGTCCTGAGAGGGAAGTTCATAGCACTACAGGCATACCTCAAGAAAAACAAGAAAAATCAGCAATAAACTATTTAACCTTACAACTTAAAGAACTAGAAAGAGAACAACAAGAAAGGCCCAGAGTAAGTAGAAGGAAAGAAATAATAAAGATTAGAGCAGAAATAAGTAACATACAAAAAACAATAAAAAAAATCAATGAAACCAAAAGCTGGTTCTTTGAAAGGATAAACAAAATTGATAAACCGTTAGCCAGACTCATCAAGAAACAAAAGAGAGGACCCAAATAAAATAAAATCAGAAACAGAAGTGGAGAAGTAACCACTGACACTACAGAAATACAAAGGATTGTAAGAAAATACTATGAACAACTATATGCCAACAAGCTAGACAATGTGGATGAAATGGACAAATTCCTAGAAAAATACAGTCTCCCAAAACTGAATCAGGAGGAATTAGAAAACCTGTATATGTTTTAATAATAACTGATGAAATAATAGCAGTAATAATAATAATAATAATAAAAACTCCTAGCAAACAAAAGCTCAGGTCTGTATGGCTTCACAGGGGAGTTTTACCAAACTGTCAAAGAAGAATTAACACCTATCCTCCTCAAACTATTTCAAAAAATCCAAGAGGAAGGAACACTTCCAAACTCTTTTTATGAGGTCAGCATAATCCTAATTCCAAAACCAGATAAAGACACTACAAATAGAATTATAGGCCAATATACCTGATGAACATAGATGCTAAAATCCTCAATAAAATATTAGCAAATCACATCCAGCAATATATTAAAAAGATCACACATCATGACCAAGTAGGATTTATTCCAGGGACGCAAGGCTGGTATAATATTCACAAATCAATAAACGTGATACATCACATAAACAAATTGAAAGACAACAATCACATGATCATACCAATAGATGCACTAACTGATGAACAGAGTGGATCCAGAGACATGGAAGCATGGAAGAGTGCGGAATCTCAGAGGGAAGGTGGGGGAGGGTGGGTGGGTAGGAGGTAATCAAAGACCTTGTATGCATATGAAGGGGAGAGGGCTGAAGGGGGTGATTGGGGGGAAAAGGGGACATGTAATACTTTCAACAATAAAGAATTATAAATAAGTCCTATCCTCCTATGTAATAAAAGCCTAATATGCAGATTGTCCCCTCGCATGGTCATTTGACCAAGAGTTCAACTGCCCGCTATGATGACCGCCGACCACCAGGGGGCAGCGTGGAACATGGTGGGCATCGGTAATGCAGCGCTGGCAGCGGGCAGCTGTGGAGGCGCTGCTGGCCCCAATGGGCCCTGACGAGAGCGGGACTGTGGCGAGATGGTGGAGCAGGGTCTGTGAGGTTGGGGGCGTGAGCTGGGGCCCGATCTCTGCAGGCCACCCCAGGGACCCACCCTTGCACAGATTCGTGCACTGGGCCTCTAGTAAATAAGTAAGTAAATCAATACCTCTCCCCACCTCTTTCTTTCAGTATACACAGATTGTACAAGAAAGGCTGAAAGAATCGTCTCATGATGTTCTGTATGTAGAGCCTCCATTTGATGATTCCATTGCTGAGATAAGTAAAGAATGGAAGAGCTCTATGGCAAAATTTAGGTTTGCTAATACATATAGAATGGAGCCACTCAGAAAATTCCAAGCTCATTCAGTAGAAGCTAAAGTCCAGCAGATATTAACGGTAGGTTGATAAATGTGTATGATATAATATCTAAGCCAGGGGTCCTCAAACTTTTTAAACAGGGGGCCAGTTCACTGTCCCTCAGACCATTGGAGGGCCGGACTATAGTTTAAAAAAAAACTATGAACAAATTCCTATGCACACTGCACATATTTTATTTTGAAGTAAAAAAAAAAAAAACGGGAACACATACAATATTTGTATTTGCATGTGGCCTGTGGGCTGTAATTTGAGGACCCCTGATCTAAGCTTTCGGGATTTGGTAAACTATATTCAGATTTATGGCAGTATAATTACCCTGATTGTTTTTTTTATAGCACTTAACTCTGAAAATGTGAAAGTACTTTGGGTTTGTAGTCAATATGATGCTGTGAGTTAGATTAAAGGGAAGATGCTTTTATTTCATTTAGCTCGTAATTATCCATAAACTGTCCCTCTGGTTCCATGTTTCGCCCATAATTGGAGGAATGAGTGAAAAAGAACACATTGGATGTGTGTATTTGTGTGAAAAATTGGTTCCTGACTATGCTAAACATCTTTTAAGTATAGACCATCTCCAGCTTAGGCATCCGTTATTTTCTTCCTTAAACTTACTGGAATATAAAGTTCATTAAAAACAGTTGTTTGAAACTCAAACACATGATCCCAGGCTCATTCAAAAAAGCTTCTCAATTTTACAAAACTAACCCTATAATACTAATATTACTACCGGTATTAATTTTACTAGTTTTGGTGTCTGAAGGCTACATTGTTCAGATGGGAGGAATTCCCTTCACCATCTTTTCTTGATAAAGGACCAAATTACAACACTTTTTATTATAGGAAATTCACGTGAGGCACCACCTTTTCTGAATCCCTTTTTCATCTTTGGTCTCTAGTTCTGGGCACCAGGCAACAGGAGTTTCCTGATAAGCAGATGCCCTTTGTGGCGTTCCGCCCAACCTCACCCCACTCCTTGTTTTAAAATTACCTCCCCTTCCAATTTACAAAATGCATTCCTTCAGTAACAACTGATGTGAGCTGCCTATTTGGAACAAAGCATAGGTTTAATTTGGTTTGTAGAAATGATTAATAACTCTTTAATTTTTAAATGAATTAGCTTTTATTAATAAAGAAGAATAGTTAGGTGACTCTCCAATTTCTCTTCACTGTATAGATACATCTCTAAACGGAACTAATAATTATGATATTTGATGAAGATATAATGGCTCATGGCTTCAGGAAATAAAGCAATTCAACTCAATTTTACTACAATAAAATAACTATTGATTACCTTCTTTACTGATCTAAACACTAATAGCAAGCATTTGTGATGTGAGAGTATACATTGTGGTGTGTCTCTCACTCAGTTCTACCACATAGACTGAGTTCACATTTATTGAATATAGTAGGATTTCAAATCGTATTTAATTTGATAATTTATAGAGTTTCATTGGGCTTGATGGGGCCTAGACCAGCTTATTGGAGATGTAGGTGAATGGCCGGGGTCATGAAGAGGTCAGGGGTTTCCCTGGAGTTCAGGGAACACTGAATGTAGTTCTAGACACAGAAATAGTATATATTGATGGAGCTTGTGGGTATTTTTCTATTGGGAGTGCTTATTTATTTAAAAGAGAGCCCTTAGCGGGAAGGCCAGGGAGGGTTAGGGGGCAGGAGGGGAGGATAAGAGATCAACCGAAGGACTTGTATGCATGCATATAAACATAACTAATGGACATAAGACACTGGGGGGTAGGGGAGGCCAGGGGATTGTCAAGGGTGGGAAAAAAAGGAGACATATGTAATACTCTTTGTAATACTTTAAACAATAAAACAATTTTTAAAAAATTAAAAAAAAATAAAAGAGAGCCCTTAGGTAGAGAAAACCTGGGATATGTTAGGCAGGTTCAGAAAAGGGAGTGATTGTTGCTAAGTGTCCAAAAGGTACAGCCACAGCCAAGTACCTGAGGGAAATCAATGCTTTAAACCCCATTTTAGACCCAGAGCATTCTAGAAGGGAACCAAAACAAACAAAAAGAGCTAGTTCTTTGGCTTTACTAGTGCATGCCTGTATGTTTAGCTAGGAGTCCATTTGTTGTCACTCAGAGCCCAGAACATTGGTTACTGTATCTTTGGTCCCAGTCAGCCAGTCAGAGGCATATGCTGTCTGCCCCCGAGGTGGTCCTGGCCTGCTTATGGCTGGGAGGGAAGTAGGGCTCCAGGGCCCACACCTGCCCCCCCGCCCCCACCACTGGACGCTATTCACTAACAAGCAGGGTGAGAAACCTGACTTCCTTGGCCACGGGGAAAAATCCACCGAGTGGGAAGCATAGGGAGAGGCTGGGAAGAAGTGGGCTTTCACCAGAGGAGATGAGGAAGAGGGAGACAGGAAGGGCCCGGTGCAGCTCTGGACCAGGTGGCCCTGCTTCAGGGAATCCCAAATCGGAGCTTTCGCAAGGATGTGCACTTTAAGAAGTTGGTTTCCTACCAAAGAATTCCCAGCAGCTTTCCTTCAACCCCCCTGTGTCTCCCCAATTGTCTGATAACAGTAATCTAACGCAGGGAAACCTACAGCTCAACCAAGAGTAATGGAACAGAATCAAAAAACCAAAATAAGTTTTCTTCAAAATTGTGATTGAAATAAATTGGTAAGCATGACATGCATTTAATATTTGGTTTAAAAGTTATATGTATTATTTAGACATGTTTTTTACTTGAATTTTTATTTAGAAAATACTTAGTTTGAAAATTAAGGTATACTTTTTAATTTTTTAAAGGAAACTCTTAAAGATGTCAAATATGATGAAAAACTCTTCTCTCACTTGTCGCTTGAATTAGCAGATGTCATATTGTCAGCAGTCAAAGACTTTGGGTACCACCGTTATAAATTGATTATAAAGGTATTATTTATTCAAAAGACTGGCCAGGCAATAAATGTAAGTACCCCTTTATCAGTTAGAACTACGAGGTCCGTCCTCTGTAGTGACTGGGTGCCTCTCACTCAGCCCTGCGATGGCTCCAGGGTGTGTCAGGCCCGGGGTGCCTGGGAATGAAAGAATAATTGTGTTAAATTTATGTTCTTTCACTGTAATTATTTGAAAAGTACTTAGAAATGACAATTTTCTATTGATAACCTATTTTTTTTGAAATATATTTTATTGATTTTTTACAGAGAGGAAGGGAGAGAGACAGAGTCAGAAACATCGATGAGAGAGAAACATCGACCAGCTGCCTCCTGCACATCTCCCACTGGGGAAGTGCCCGCAACCCAGGTACATGCCCTTGACCGGAATCGAACCTGGGACCCTTCAGTCCGCAGGCCGACGCTCTATCCACTGAGCCAAACCGGTTTCGGCGATTGATAACCTATTAAATTGTATAGATAGCCTGTTTCTTAATCATCCTATTTTGACAATTAATGTCATTTACTAACCAGTAAATTTATTTTAGGCATTAATGGGTGTTAGATACTGAAGAAATGAGAGAATTATAAGGAATGACTGATTCTTGACTACTTTTTACTCTAGTCAAGAAAATAAAGCAACACAGCTTAGAGTTTGAGAAAAAAAATAATGCAGATAGTGTAACAGCCTATGTTTGGGAGTCGGATTGGGTTGGATACGAATCCTGGCAGAAACATTCACTGCTGTGGCCTGGGCATAGTTTTTTTACCTATAAAATCAGGATAATAAAGTCTAATTGCTGGAGTAATTGTGAGGACTAAGTGAGATTAACTGCATTCAAATCCTTAATATTTTCTCCAGCACAGAGTCCTCAATAAACAGCAAGATTATCATTATTTACAAACTAGAGGCCAGGTGCACGGATTCGTGCACTGTTGTGCTCCCTCAGCCTGGCCTGCACCCTCTCGCAATCTGGGACCCCTCGGGATTTCGAATAGCTGGTTTCTGCCCAATCCCCACAGGCCCGATCCAGACAGGAGGGAGCCTGAGCCTGTGCACTGAGCATCTGTCCCCTGGAGGTCAGTGTGCCTCATAGCAACTGGTGGACCAGTCGTTTGGTTGTTCAGTCGTTCGTTTGCTTAGACTTTTATATATATAGATAAAAATGCAATCCCACTAGGCCAGTGGTTCTCAACCTTCTGGCCCTTTAAATACAGTTCCTCATGTTGTGACCAACCATAAAATTATTTTCGTTGCTACTTCATAACTGTAATGTTGCTACTGTTATGAATCGTCATGTAAATATCTGATCTGCAGGATGGTCTTAGGCAACCCCTGTGAAAGGGTCGTTCGACCCCCAAAGGGGCCGTGACCCACAGGTTGAGAACCGCGGTAGATGATCATCAGTGCTCAGTGAAGAAAATTAAGGCAGGAGGTGCGCTAGAGTGACAGTGACTCAGTGGGATTGTCTGGAGACAGGGAAGGCCCCTGATGCCTTAATGACAGGAAGAAGCCAGCTGTGCCAAAGGTCAGGGAGAACTGCCAGCAGAGAAAACGTGGCGAGCAGAGATGCCACGCCAGGCTGCACTCCATGTGCTTCCGGAATCCTCTGTGGCTGTGGGATGTTCAGGGAGCACCACACACCACCCCAGCACGCAGCAGCTGGCAACAACATGGTCTGTGTGTTCATCACTCTGTAGGTCAGCTCAGCCTGGATGGGCCGCTTGTTTTGTCTGCTGACTCACTGAGGTGCCTGAGCCACCTGGTCACTCCACTGGGCCTGGAGGTCCAAGTTGGCCTCAGCCATGTGTCTGATGGTCGGTGCTGGCTGTTGGCTGGGGCACCTGGTTCTCCTGCACGAGAGCCATCCTCCCCCAGTGGGCTGATGGGCTCCTATTCGTGGGGTCTCCTCACAACGTTCCTAGAAGGCGAGAGCAGAAGACCTCTTAAGGCCTGGCTGGAAGCTCACCATGTCACATTCTTTTGCTCAAAGCAAGTCCCAATGACAACTGATATACAAGGGGAAATAGACTCAACCTCCTGATGGGAGAAGCCACAAAGGATCTGTGGCCATTTTAGAGGCACTGCAGAAAATTAGGCTGTATCAGACCACACGTGGCTTTGTAAGCAAAGCACCAGAGTTAGCATTTCTCTCTCAGCCACGTGTATAATCAGTGCCATTTCTTCATTTTGAGACAAGGTCCTAACAAATTTTCAGTTGAAAATCTCTTAAGGGCGGGAAGGTTAATTCCTCAAGATGGATTACAACACAGCAGAGTAGCACCGTACACTGAGCTACTAGAGCAGTGGTTCTCAACCTTCCTAAGGCCGCGACCCTTTAATACAGTTCCTTACGTTGTGGTGACCCCCAACCATAAAATTATTTTCGTTGCTACTTCATAACTGTAATTTTGCTACTGTAAACAATATGTAATTATATATGTGTTTTCCGATGGTCTTAGGTGACCCCTGTGAAAGGGTCGTTTGACCCCCAAAGGGGTCGCGACCCACAGGTTGAGAACCGCTGTACTAGACCCAAACCACAGAGGGCCTCCTGGTCCTTCCCGGACATCCTGCTAGGACGGGTGTCTGCTTTAGACGACTGCTGTGGTGAGAGAAGCGGGGCCCGGGAGGCTTCACTGTCAGTCTCCCCAGAAAGGGACAAAGTGTGTGTTAAATGTGTAACTCTAGCAAACCGACGTGTCTTTAAAGAAATCGAGCTTGTGTAGGTTTTAAAATTACTTAACATTTTCAATCTAAAGTTAATTTTTTAAAATGTCTCCAGGTTGCCAGCCGATGGATCTGGGATGTTGCATGGGACAGCTGGGTTGCAGCTAAACATGAAACAGAAACTTACGTGGCATTGGCCTTGGTATATGCTCTTTACTGTGAATAACTTGTCACATGTCCTGAACAATGTTTACCTCTCAACTCCTCACATACATGAAGTTTATAGATTTGTAAACCTCAGTAGTATTGATTAGCCATATTTTTATCTACAATTGGAGCATTTAATTGCATTAACAACAAACAAGTAAAAGCTGGATTTTTCTTAACTTCATACTTGTACTTACCATATTTATTAACACTATTACCTCAAAATATAAAATATAGGAACATATGAATGCTTATAGTAGATTATAATATGGGAATATTATTATTCTTAGATTTAAGAAAATTATAATTGACTATAGGAAATTATGACACAACCTTGTAAAGTATCAAATTAAGAAAATGTTAAGGTAAATTTTGGAAACCTTCTAAAGGCAGATGTATTTTGAATGGTATTTTAATGCACTATATGCATTCTTTTGAAGGGAATTACCAAGTTTTAAAGAAAAATGTTGATATATTTCATACTTCCCTAACGAATTACTCCTTCTCCAATCAGAATGCTTACAAATGTGTGGTCTTTCTCTTTGTTAGTCAGGAGAGGCAGAGCTGGCCAGGCATAGGGTATTTGAGTTGACTGCCTTGTAGCTATAATTGTATGTAATTGGGTTAGGCTCTTTTTAGATGCCAGAACCAAAAACCTAATATAACTGTGTTTTTAAAAAGTACGTTTTTATTGATTTTTTTTTTTTTTTTTAGAGAGAGAGGAGGGGAGAGGGATAAAGAGATAGAAACATCGATGAGACAGAAACATCATCGATCACCTGCATGCCTCCTGCATGCCTCCTCCTGGGGATGGAGCCCACAACCCTGGGCATATTCCCTGACTGGGATTCAAACCAGTGACCGCCTGATTCCTGGGTCAGTGCTCAACCACTGAGCCACACTGTCTGGGCTAATATAATTGTTTTTTTAAACAAGAGGAAACTTATATTTCCCAGGCATTTGATCAGGATCCATGTTCTGTCTGTCTTTGTACTCTCCCCGCAGACTTCTATGTGCATTTGTTTGAGCTGATAGAATGTAATCAGGTTCCCATAACTAGACGACACAACTCACTACCTGGGGCTGAGGCTGGAGCCCATCTTCCCTGATGCCCATGGCCATGTGAAAAGAGAGGCTATAACTGAACATGGAGCTCTTGGAGCAAGGAAATAAGGGATGGGCTCAGGGGAGGCAACTGATCATGTCTGAGACAGTTCATGCAATTTCATCGTTATATAGTCACATGCCGCATCACGATGCTGTGATGGCTGTCCTATCCTATATAATAAAAGGCTAATATGCAAATTGTCCCCTTGACCGGGAGTTCAACCAGGAGTTTGACCTGGGGACGGGGCCGGCCCACCAACCGCCCACGCCCTCCCCCACCCCCCACTGGCCCAATCAGCCCCGATTGGGGCGGGCCAGGCAGACCCCACCCTTGCACAAATTTGTGCACCAGGCCTCTAGTAAGATTATAATGGAGCCAAACACTTCCTGTCACCCAGTGACATGGTAGCAATTGCAACATTGCCGTGCTGCACATCTCAGCTGCCCACAGCATCCAGTGCAGGGACATGCTGCACAGGCTTGTCGCCAGGAGCAGCAGGCTGTTGCACGTAGCCCAGGTGTGCAGTAGGCCATGCCATCTGCACATTGGTGTGTGTACAACAGTAAAATCGCCGAGTGACCCATTTCTCAGAACAAAACCCCGGTCCTTAAGCACCACATGACTGCACAGGCAGACCTTGGAGATACTGCAGGTTTGGTTCCTGACCACCGCAATAAAGCAGATACCGCAATAAAGCGAGTCATGTGAATTTTTTATTTCCCAGTGCACATAAAAGTTATATTTACACTATACTGTAGTCTATTAAGTGTGCAATAATATTATGTTTTTTAAAAAAAACCAATGTACTTACTTAAATAATACTTTATTGCTAAAAAGATGCTGACCATGATCTGAGCCTTCAGCAAGTTGTAATAATTTGCTGGTAGGTCTTGCATTGATATTGATGAAACCACAGTTATCTACAAAGCACAGTAAAGCAAAGTGCACTAAAAGGGAGTATGCCTGTAATCAGAACTTGAAACACCATGTCAGACTTAAAGGACAGTAAAAAGACCCATTAGTTGAGGAATCTATAAACAGGAAGACAAAACAGCAGAGAGGCTTTCTTTTTACGTATGTATTACAATGACTGGGATCGTCCAGGACTCACAGTTCCGTACCACACAGCTTAGACATGATCGCTGTAGCCCAAGGAATCTGCAGAACTGGAGCTCTCGGCTGCTAACTCGCCACAGAGAAAACTGGAAATAACAAACCCATGACATAGTCCATGTTCAGCAATGTACCTTCCTGATGAACTTGTCAGGATCAATTAGTTGTAAAATATACTGCCTGGTATTTGAGTTGACCGCCTTGTAGCTATAATTGTATGTAAAATGAGAATTACCCTTGTTTCTAAGGGTAGTGCTGTATGTGAATTGTAGGTAATATACCATCAAGAACTTGTGCTCAGCACTTAGCATAGCCCTGGAGCATACTAAGTCCTATGTTACCTATTACCATTCAGTTTAACATGTCAGAGTTACTTTAGCTTGCTCTTTCTCTTGCCCTTCTCCCAAGCCCATATATATTTACTTGTTAAATTCTATAGATTCTGTATTTTTGAAGTGACTCAAAATTAGTCACTATGAAACATCCCTAACCTGACTCACTGCGTCTCAGGCTCCTTACAGAACTCCCCCCATTCCCACGCCTCCAGATGTATTTTGAGTTGCTTTCTGGACATTTCCCTGAGGAGAGTCCCACTGCAGCGTCTCAAGTGAAAGCTGTTTTTTCTCTCAGATCCTGATGCCTCAGAGCCAAGAGGCAGGGTAGGCAGCCCCAGCTCCTGGACATGTCTGCTGTCTGGACGTACAGTGCTCTACCTCTGGGTCACGGCAGACTGCAGTCCTGGCTCGTTCCTTCTCATCGCTGAAGACTTGAGCTCCGATCACAAGCTTCCTCTCCACTCAGCTCCTGTCATCCTTTGTGACGTCAGAATCCATGCAGGTAATCATCCAGGCCGCCCTCGCTGTGCACAGTTCTGATGTGTACAAATTCTAGTTACCATAGTATTAGCCCAGTGTCAGCCGTCCCCGAACAACTCGGTTCAGATTTCAGCTGCCACAGTATATTGGCTGTGAGTAATTTCGGAAAGAACAAACTCCACGCTAGCTCCTCAGTCCACATGCCACTGTGTGAGCAGCAGATGGCGTCAGGGTCCTGTTTTCAGTCCGTCAGTCTGTCGGTCAAGGCCACTGCACATCTTCACTCAGCTCTTCACCTGCAGCCCCTTGCTTTCCGCCTGTTACACGGATGGGTTGTGCTTCCTCCCATCAGAGGCTGCTTGCCTTCTGGCCTTCTCAAGGGCTGCCTTCCAGCAGCCATCACCTCTTTTCCAGCATCATGACTTCTCACCCTCCTGCTGAGTCATTCTTGGCAGCATGCAAACGGGCTCTAGATTCTCCTATCTTCAAAACAGCCACCCAGCCGACCTCTTTCTTTATTGCTCTTTCCAATCAAGCTTCTGTCCCTATTTGGATCCAATTCCTAGCAGCCAATTTCTTCTTGACTTCAACCTAGCTTCTAAAACTGCTACTACATGGAAACATCCTGAAACAATTAAGATTGCTAATTGCCCTCAAATGCTGAATAAAATGGACATTTATCTGTCCTCATCTAACTCACCTTCTCAGCTGACGTAGTTGGCCAGACCCTCTTTCTGAAACACGACAGTGCTTGACACTTAGTTCCCCTCCTTCTCCTCTATCTCCGTGAGTATCTCTGGCCTCTGGTCTCGGGCTGTCTCCTCACCTGTGTCTGCATAGTCTATGGTAAGTGGGCTCATAGTTGTGTGGCCTTTTCACTTCAACACTGTATTGTTAGTGCCCAACTCAGGTCTAACTTAATAAATAGAAAGGCAGTATATTCCTGTCACCTCACATAGTCCTTAGTTCATAGTTGATTTCCATGAAATATTTGTGAAGTCATTGAATGGGCATTATTATTCCAATCCTACAAGCGAGGAAATGGAGGGCCTGAGTTAAATAACTTACCCAGGCCGCACTACTAGTGAGTGGCACGCTGGTTTTCAAACTAAAATCTTAACTTCACACCATACTGCCTCTCTGTGTAGCTTATCCCTAACTCCTAGAAGCTTCCTTCATTTATCCTATTCTCAAGCCAAACTGGAATGATTGATGTACCTGAATGTGCCTCCTGTTTTCCCACTTCTAAGTCTTTTGGGGCTTGAAACCTTATTTCTGCTTCTAGTAGTACCTTTGTCTGTAGCTGTCCTACTAATCTTTTACTTTTCAAATTCCATATCAACCTTAAACATCTTAATTCTAGTTGTAAGTCAATTTTCTTCCACCTAAACTGCCTTTACGTATAATTGTATATTAATATTCTTTCAGCATTGAAAATACCTATGGGCTGGGATTGTAATCTACACAGTGACTCCTTAACATTCTGCCTTGAAAGGCTGAGTCAGTGTTTGTTGACTTGGAATGAAGAGTTTTAAATGTGTATTTGACTAGAGGCATTTCCCAAGGGAGAAGAGTAGAACCAAAAACCTGAATATATAAAAGTATTTATAGACATAACATCAAACTCACTCTCTCCCTCTCTCTATACTAGTATATATATTAAACTCTATCCAGAGGATCTGACTGAGGGCTTTGATCATTTAAGAGAATTTGGGGAAAAGATTTTGTTGCTTCTTGGCGGATTTAGGTCTATTTTCTTCACTGGGTTTGTGGATGCTGAGAAGACAACTATTAAGAAGGACTCCTGGTGGCTAACTGGGCTCAAATTTAAAAAAAAACACACAAGAGTTTAGCAGCCTTTTCTGCACAGGCACTGCTCCTGCAAGCCAGGCATGAGAGAGAAACCTGCACGAACTGCTGCCTGCACTGTGGCCTGCGCCTGAGCTGGCCCTTAGGAAGAAGTTCCTGCTTCAACCAATAGGACTGAGGCTCTCCTCATCCAATCGGAGCTCCCCATCTACATCTCTGCCCTCCCCCGTCAGCATCTTCACAAAGCTACTTTATCCTGACCAATCGGGACAATGCCTTTTGGACCAATCAAACTTCGGGTTTGGAGCAGTCATTTGCATGAGGACAGACCAATGAGGGGCCAGGGGCAGAGACTAGTTTACAGAAGGCAGCTCCCGTGGGGTGGACGCTGTTCCGTGTGGAGAGGAAACAGCGGAGGCGAGACCACCGACCCCATCGCGAGCCGGCGCCGCGTCACACTGTGCCGTTCGGTGATGGAGCGGACACGCTGTTGAGCGGGGCCACGCCCTGCAGGTCATAACCCGGCTGTTGGCGCTGCATTCAGTTCCCTTCTTCACCCCACACTGGGGGTTCCTGTCGGTGTTGAATTGGCACCGAAGGTCATCAGGATCTCGGTGGGTCTGACCGAGAAAGCCAAGTGTGACCTAGTTGCAGTTTGTGAGTCTGAAGTGGCTGGTGATGCCGGATCTGATGATGCCACTGGGATGTGGAAGCAGACCGTTTGCGTTGTTTTCTGTTTCCAAACTTTCTTCTGCTGAGTGCAAGCCAAAATAATGAATGAAAGGGGAGCCACATTGAACCCTAACTCCAGGCACATTCTCTGTGGTCCCCGAGCAAGTCACACACATTCTAATGTGGCGGGTGTGCGGCTTCCGACACCCTGGTCGTTGGATCCCGGCTGAATGCCCCGCTAAAGCTCTCGAGGTTCCTGTTTTTACATTGAAGGCCCGGAAGCGGCCGAGTGAAGCCTGAGAGGCTGGATTAATTCAACCCCAATACAGCGGCTCCGGTTCCTTGACCCCTTGAGGGCCTCCCTGTCCCGGGCTCGGGAGCCCAGCGCGATGACCTTCAGTGGCCTGAGGTTAAGGCTTCTCCCCTTTAGACGAGTTAGAGGTGAGATGACGGGTCGAGGCGAGGAAGCCGGGCCGGAATCCGAACGTCCAGTGGCCTCTGCGGGTCCTCGTCGGACGGGCAGGAGGAAGCGCCTGCAGCTCTCGGAGCTGCTGTCCGTCCTGCCCCGGGGCCCGTCGTGGCTCCGGTCCTGACGCTGCTGCACGGACAGCTGCATGTCAGCGACTTGCTAGATCCGCGCG
>NW_005871781.1:22185-41519 GCF_000147115.1 Myotis lucifugus | reverse complement strand
CCGCGGGACGGGCCTGCGTGCTTGTTTGCTCCCGGGGCTGGGCGGCCCTGGACCCCAGGCGAGTCCCCCCGCGCGTCCCGGGGCCTTTCCTTGGGGGTCCCCCTCCTGGGGGTGCGGCTCGCAGGTGCCGGCGCCGGGCCGCGGTTTGAACCCGCGGGGAGGGAGGAAGTGACGCGAGCCGCGCGCCCCCCGCCTGGAGCGGAGGCCGGGGAGGCGGGAGGAGGCCCGCGGCGGCGGCCGGGCGGGTCCGGGTCACGCGGGCTCCCGGGTCGGAGCTGGCGCCCCCGGGGTGCGGCCCCCGCCTGAGGTTCGGGTCGCGAGTCCTGTGTCAGCGGAGGAAAGGCGTCCCGCCGCCCCGAGGACCCGGCGTTCTCACTTCCGGTCTCTCCCGAGGCTCCCATTGCTCAGCCAATGAAAATGTCAACAAATTGACGCAAAAACCCTTAAAACCCCGGGCATCAGTGCAATAGGAACCAGCAGCCTCTGGATGCGCCCAGGGCCGAGGACTGAGTGTGAGGCGCTTCCCTGCGGACGCGGTTGCCCGCGTGTTCGGGGACCGGGGTAGACGGCCCCCCGCCCGCCGGGTGTCTTAGGGCGCACGAGGCTCTTTACTGAAATGCTCACTGTACGAGCCGAAGGGGGAATTTCTGTACATTTACTTTCTGGGGAGAAGCGGAGCGAATTCCTAACGGCTGGAGCCGTTGGAGACTTTCTCGTTATCGTTGTCATTATATTAACTCCCTTTTCATGGGCGCTGGGTTATTTTGCCAGAATAAACGCTCCTAAACGCTCCTGTGTATGAACTAGTTTAACCCTCTTGTTAGCCAAGTCCCACGGGCGCCCTGGCTCAGGTCTGCACACGGGGGGCTCCGGAGGGCTCCCCTCGCCCGGGAGGGCCGGGTCCAGCCCGCTCCCAGCAGCCGGCCGGTCGTGCGGACCAGGAGCCCTCGCTGCCTCTTCATCGGCTTCTGCAGGCTTCCTCTCCTTCTAATGTGTATTTCACAGAATAATACCAGTCCCAGAAAGCCGCACTACCCAGGCTTTTTAAAAGAAATCTCTGTTAAGCCTTCTATTCATTAAGCTTTAGCTAATATGTGAGTAAATACATTCCCTGACATTGGATACCGCATTCATTTTCTTAATGTAATGGTCCGACTTACCGCCTTGATATTATTGTGACGTAATGGGTGATGTCACCTTCATTGGTTTAAGCCTCTTTTTTTGTGTGGGGAGGGAGTTGCCATGTAGAGTGATGACTCTTATCAGGTAACTGGTGGCCCTGTGCACGGATTCGTGCACTTTGAAAGGAAATTAATTAGAAGAAATATTTTAATATTGCTGTTCACCCTTTCTCAACATAACCCACGGCCAAAGGTGGAACGTTCGGCCCCACGAGGAATCGGGCTCCCTCCTCTCTGGTTCTGGGTAGCCTTTTATACATATAGATGTTTTTGCTAAATTTTTGCTACGTAAGAAGAAAATTAACAGGGTTGGTAACCTCTTTCTAGTCCTTGTGTGTCCTCTGAGATATAAGTTCCTAAAACAGCCAATTAAGATAGTCCTGTAAACCAACTGTAATTTGAATTAAACACTAAATGATCCATATACTTTACTTTTAGCTGGGATAGGAGGCTTGCTTGAATTTTGAGTATCAGCAATTTCACGTTAATTTTCATTAAACTAGAAGGCATTTTAACCTTGGTTGTAACCTCAGTTGGTAAGAAAGCAAAAGTAGATTTAGATTTATAGGTAAATTGAAAGGTTGTTTTTTTAAATTGTATTGAAGATGAGTTTTTTAGCTTTTTCCAGGTCTTGCCCATACCACATTCTAGGCCTCTTGTTAATTATAATAGAAAGTTAACATTTGTATAACCAGTTGTCCTTCGAAAGTCTCTGAGTCTTGTAACCAGTCTGGGAAGTACCTTTCTTCCGTATTATTTGTTCTCTGACTGTTTAATCTTTAACATGTTTAGGATGACAATGAAGATAATTCAAATGACGGGACCCAGCCATGCAAAAGGAGGCGGATGGGCTCCGGAGACAGCTCCCGGAGCTGCGAGACCTCCAGCCAGGACCTCAGGTACTGTCCCTCGTGGCTTGTCATAGCTCTGTGGTGTGTTTCTCTCCTCTGCTTTGCTCTCCCTCCTCCGCCCCCAGCCCTGGAAGAGGCCGTTCTCAAAAATTGTAGAGTATGTTTGTCATGTTTTACAGTGTGACACCAAAGTGGCTTTTGTTCTCAGTGCAATTTTTTTTTAATTTGGTAAAATGCACATAAAATTCACCATTTAAACTATTTTAAAGTGTATAGTTCAGTGGCATTAATTCCATTCATAGTGTCGTCTAGCCATCACCACCACCCATTTCCAAAACGTTTTCACCACCAAAAGCAGAAACTGCATGACCATCAAGCACTAGAAATTCTCGTTTCCCTGCTCCCCAGCCCCTGGCAGCCAGCACTGTGTCATTATGAATGTGCGTGTTTGAGGCACCTGGTGGAAGTGGAATTATACAATGTTCATTTTGTGTCTGGCTGTGTCTTCAAAGCACATCCATGTAGTGGCATGGATCAGACTTGTCTTTACGGCTGAACGATACTGCGTGGTATGGGGGTACCGTGTTCGCTTAGCCATTCTTCCGCTCATGGACGTTGGGTTCTTCCCACCTTTTGGTTGTAATCATGTTGCTGTGAACATTGGTATATACGTACCTGTTCAGAGTCCTGTGTTCTAGTCCTGGTTAGAGTTTATGGTAATTCTATGTTTTCCACAGGAAACGCACCATGTCATATTCCTACCCAGAGTGTACCAAGTTTCCAATTTCCTATCCTTATCAGTTTATGTCAGCCGAAGGTCATTGGGGTCAATTCAATGCCAATAGTAATTCCCAATTTGGGGTGCAGCGAAGGAAACTTCATTCAGTGCAAACAGCCGCCCTGGGACCAGGCTCCCCTCCAGGAAACCACTCAGTGGGGGAAACACAGTTCAGGCTTAGGTGGCAGCTTGAGGCAGAGGGAAGCTGGCTTATGGAGACAGAATTCCCACCCCTAGTCCCTGGTTGGTCTGTCCTGTAAATGAGGGCTCCAAATCCTTACAGATTGATTAGGCCGAAAGTCACTGTCCTGATTGGGCAGATAAGAGATGCTCTGATTGGTCGGTGAAGAAGGTGATGGATATGGCTGTCCCACAGGAATGGACGGGAAAGCCTCCGTCCTATTGGTTGAAATGGGAGCCAGGGAACTTGTAAGGGCCGGCTCAGGCTCAGGCGCAGGAACAGGCAGGCAGCCCCTGCAGGCTCCTCCGGATGTGGGGTTTGCAGGAGAGGCCCCTGTGCAGAAATGTTTGCGAGGCTCTTTTTAAATTCGTTTTATGTTTTTAAATTCGTTTTATGTTTTTAAATTTAAGCCCAGTGGAGCCACCGGAAGCCCTTTTTCGCAGGTATCTTTCTCAGGGTCCAGTTATTTTCTGGTGTTTTTTTTGAGTAGCTATTTTAAAGCCATGGAGTGGTATCTCATTGCGATTTGATTTGAACTTCCATAATGACGAATGATGTCGAGCATCATTTCATGTGCTTTTCCCTCTTGTATATCTTCTTTGGAGAAATGTCTGTTCAAGTTTTTTTGCCCATTTTTAAATTGGATTGCTTGTTTTTTTGTTGTTGAGTTGCAGTTTTTTATATCTTCTGGATATTAATCTCTTATCAGGTACACAATTTGCAAATATTTTCTCTCATTTTGTGGGCTGTCTTTTCATTCTGTCAATTATGTCCTTTCATGCACAAGTATTTAAATTTTGCCAAATTCCTCGTTATCTTTTTTTTGCTTGTGCTTTTTAGCATCATATCTAGAACCTATTTACCTCCTATGTTTACGTCTAAGAGTTTTCTAGTTTTAGTTCTTATATTTAGGTTGTTGATCCATTTTTTGAGTTAATTTTTGTATGTAATATGAGGTCAGGGTCCAGTGTCCCAGCACCATGTTGGAGAAAATGTTCTTTTTGTTCATTACTTTTTACTGGATTGATGCCTAACGTCGTGTCACCTTCCTGCCTCTGGTACCCGCTGAGGAGATTCAGAGGTTGGGTCGGCCTGGGCCCAGGAAGCTGTCGTCTGCGGTTGAGGATGGGGGCTGATCCGCAGGGCACTGCCCCAGCACACGAGGCCCGGTCTTTGCCTCTGGATTTGTGGCGTCAGTGAGAACAAATAATTATGGGTTATAGTTCAGTTTATTGAGAAATAGGTTTTTACAGTCCTGCTTTCTCAGCTTCTAGAGACTCACTTCACATCTGGAGTGGATGAAATAGCAGCTGAGGGTGTCAAGCTCACGAGAGAGAACTCGGAACTGGTGCCTCCACCCGCTTTGGCCTTACCGCTCGAGGCTTGGTTCTTTGTGGTGTGCGGAGGGCAGTGTTCCCATCGCCCTTTGTTTTGGCGTTCCAGGTGGTGGTTCCTTTCCCTCCACCTGCTGCGTGGTTTCCTGTGATAACATACGAAATCCTGGGGATGTCGTTGTATTGCTGTGTTCTGGAAGACTGAGAGTTAAATAATTAAAATAGTTTTTCAGTCCTGGCTGGTGTTGCTCAGTGGGTTGGGCGTCATCCTGTGCACCGTGAGGTTGCGCGTTTGATTCCAGTTCACAGGGCACATGCCCGGGATTTAGGGCTCTATTTCCAGTGGGGGGCGTGCAGGAGGCAGTCAGTCGATGGATGTATCTTTCTTTTTTTTTTTTTTTAAAAAAATATATTTTATTGATTTTTTACAGAGAAGAAGGGAGAGGGATAGAGAGTTAGAAACATCGATGAGAGAGATCGATCAGCTGCCTCCTGTACGCCCCCCAGTAGGGATGTGCCCACAACCAAGGTACATGCCCTTGACCGGAATCGAACCTGGGACCCTTCAGTCCGCAGGCTGATGCTCTATCCACTGAGCCAAACCGGTTCGGCTGTTTCTTTCTTTTTTGTTTTAAATATATTTTTATTGATTTCAGAGGGTAAGGGAGAGGGAGAGAGATAGAACCATCAATGATGAGAGAGAATCATTGACCCGCTGCCTCCTGCACGCCCCCTACTGGGGACCTAGCCTGCAACCCGGGCATGTGCCCTGACCAGGAATCAATGGAACCATCACCTCCTGGTTCATAGGTCAGTGCTCAACCACTGAGCCACACAGGCCAGGCAAAAAAAAATAACCTTAAAAATAACATTGCATAAAAGCCACATGTAAGGCATAATGTGTATCTGTGTCTAGCTTTAGCTACTACCCAGCAGAAAACTTGATCGAGTACAAATGGCCGCCCGATGAGACGGGAGAGTACTGCATGCTTCAGGAGCAGGTCAGCGAGTACCTGGGGGTGACCTCCTTCAAACGGAAGTACCCAGGTACCGAGTCTCAGTTCCTGTAACAGGTTGATCTGACTGTAATGATAGTGATGTTTTTGTTGGGCTGAGTGTGGATTATCTATGTGCTTATGTTCCTCTGCTGGCCGATCTCCGCTCACTTCTGGCCTCCCAGCACCTCTCTGTGTATCAGTTTGTTCCTTTGCCTTCTAAACTGATTGAAAAGCAAAACAAGGGTGATAAGTTTCCCGGGGAAACTTTTAGAAAAATAATTGTATAGCGACATGAGCCAAGGGCTTTGCTTCGCAGCCCGAGAAGAGGCGGCGGCTACGTACATGCACAGGGTCCGAATGCGAGAAGGGCTACATCCTTCAGCTGTTTGAACGGGATTGGCGATGTACCTGCTTGTTTTGAGTTATTCTATTTTGAGTTTCATTTTAAATTTTACTTCTTGAATTTAAAGATGGATTCTGTGTATAACACTTGGAATATATAACATGAAGTACTTTTTAAAGTCTTGGAACATTTTAACTTTTTAATACTTTTAAAAAGTGTTTTTAGCTTTTAAAAATGTTACAAATGCATAATGTTACACAAGCAAACAACTCCTTTTAATAGTCCTTTGTCTTTATTTTTTTCTGGAGATTTAGAGCGACGAGATTTGTCTCATAAGGAGAAACTCTACCTGCGAGAGCTGAACGTCATCACGGAGACGCAGTGCACCCTAGGTAACAGGCGTTCCCGTGAGGTGGTGTTGGATGAGTGCTTATCCTTTTCCTAAAACATCCTACAACATTAATAAAATACACTGAATTATTTTAATGCCAAGTTATTTACTTTATTTTTGATTACTGTTAAAATAAGAAGGAGAACGGTGTATTTAGTGACTACCATTTTCTAATAACAGTCACATAAGTGTTAAAGAGTGTGTGTTTTATGTGCAAGATTTGTTTGGTACTTTTTAGAAGTATTGATCCATCTCTCTTAAAAGGCACATTTTGTTCCATTTTTAGTTCCGAATAGTTACCTCCATGCTTTACTTGTAATTTCCCTTTTACAAATATGTTAATGCAGCATGGCTACTTTTAATACAAGCGAGGAATTTATCTCAGCAGTTGTTATCATCTGATGCTGTGATATTTGGAAGTTGCCCGTCTGACTTGTGTGCCAGCGCTTTAAGACTAAGAACTGTGATACAGTGGGGTCTGGACTTACGAGTTTAATTCGTTCAGAGACCAAGATCGTTAAGGAGCTCGTAAACTCAAATTACTCTATCAATTCAATGCAAAAAATCGGCTGAGAGACAGCTGGTATCTCAAAAAACTCATTAGTCGGGACACTCGTAAGTCAAGGCCCCACTGTATATTGAAAATTCTTTGTTTTTTTCATCTGACATCCTATGTTATTGCCACTCGTTAGTATACATGATCATTTAGCCGTTGTTCTAGTAAAGGGATAGATGTTTATAGAACATAAGATCGTACAAAAGAAGCATTTTGCAGAGAAATTGATATTTTTGCCTTTGCAATGTTGGTAATTTATTTCTCTTTAATTGTTTGACTTTATATTATGAATTTATTTTTATTATTCTCAAACGTATTGAAATGTTTTGCTTGATTGATGGAAGGCTTGTATGTGCAGAGTAGTTTGAATGAGAAGCACATTGTAAAAAGTGGTTTTGCTCATTTAACTTTAATTGGGTTTCTTAACCTGTTTTTGGTCTAAAATAGGTTTAACTGCATTACGCAGTGATGAAGTGATTGATTTAATGATTAAAGAATATCCAGCAAAACATGCTGAGTATTCAGTTATTCTGCAAGAGAAAGAACGCCAGCGCATCACGGACCACTACAAGGAGTACTCGGTGAGTGTCCAGGCGGCTGGCATCGCCTCCTGGGTTTGGGAGACGACACTTTGTGAGGTGATGTGTGACTGCCAGCGGCCATGTTTTTATCTCAGCAAATGCAGCAGCAGAATACGCAGAAAGTGGAAGCCAGCAAAGTGCCCGAGTACATCAAGAAAGCCGCCAAGAAAGCCGCCGAGTTCAACAGCAGCCTGAACCGGGAGCGCATGGAGGAGAGGAGGGCCTACTTCGACTTACAGACACACGTAGGCACCGCCTCTCGCAGCCCCCACCTCGCTTCCTGCTTATCCCTGTCCCACTCTGTGCCAGCGCCGGTCCTTTCTCCCAGAACTTAGGCTGTCATTGTGAAGGACGGCCCGATGATGCTAAGGTTACGTGTGTGCGTGTGTTTGTGTGCGCATGTGCATGTCTGTGCAGGTATGCGCGTGTGTGTATACACACATACACGCGTGCGCACGCATGCACATGTGCACACATGCACTTATGGGTGTGACTGCATGTGTGCGCACACGTTTATGTGGAGCATGCATGCTTGTGTGTGCACATGCATGCGTGTGCATGCGTGTGCATATATGGATGTTTGAAAGTGTGGGTGTGCTTGTGCGTGCGCATGTGCATGTGTGTGTCCCCGTGTGCAGTGTCTTTGCTTTGTGGAGTGCATTCTGCTGCAGGGACTGATGCCTCCTGTGTGCTCTGAGGGTGGTGGTCAGATTTCCCTATCAGTTCCCTGACCTTCACTGCCTGTGAGGTTGGAAGTGGTTTTCCTTCCATTTCCCAGACCAGGACGTTGAGCTGCAGAGGCTGGGAGCTGCCGGGCCACAGGGCTGTGAAGTGGGTGGGGGTGCCTTCCCTCCGGAGCGGCCGCGGGAGAGGGACTGAGCCCCCTGTAGAGCGGGAGACTCCACTGTGCCCCTGGGCGGAGCTCCTCACTCTCTTCTGGTTTGGCTTCGGGGGGCGTGCAGCGAGGGCCTTCCCCTGGCGCCGTGGTCCGAGCCTGGGCTCAGTTCTGTGTTGCTCTTCCCGTCCCCCAGGTCATCCAGGTGCCTCAAGGGAAGTACAAGGTGTTACCAACAGAGCGGACCAAGGTCAGCTCCTACCCGGTGGCCCTCATCCCCGGACAGTTCCAGGAATATTACAAAAGGTGGGCAGTGCTTCTTGACCGTCCGCATTGGATGCTGGGCACCTCGGACCGTAGAGGGCCTCCTCAGGGTTTGGCTCCCACCTCCCTGCGTGTCCGAGGTCTGTGTCTGTGCTGTGCTCTGCCTCCTGGGTCTGTGGTGGGAACTCCCTTCAGCCAGGACTTGCTTTCAGGTGGAGCATCTGCTGGCGGAGCCTGGCGGCTCCCTCCTTGCCCACTTCCCGTTCTGTGGGCAGGCTCCCTGGAGTGAGTGCGTGCCCCGCAGCACTGGAGCCACGAGGACGTGAGGGGAAGGCAGGCGCGGGCACAGCCCAGACCTGGGGCTCCTCTCACGGCAGCCTCCGGGCCACGTGCAGATCAAGTTGAGAAGCCAGGGCTTTGCCTGCCCAGGACATGCAGGGCGGGCACGCCCTGGGCTGCAGCCGCACCCCTGCCCTGGCCTCGCCTGGCCTGGCTCCTCTCCACCCCATCTCCCTCCCGGCCTGAGTGAGACCAGGACCAGCACTGACAGGGTCGAGTGTCAGACCCTCGGCCTCTGCTTCGGCTTTAGACCCATTTCCTTCGGACAGAGAAGGTGCCCTGGAGAGTAGTGTCTACATAGACGACAGGACAATACTGTTTGCAAGTCACATTTAAATCATGGGTCAGCGAGATCTTTAAAAGTTTCTGGGTACCAAGCCATGTGCTTTGGGTGTGATGTCGTAGTTGAGGGGGCGGCTGGTGCGGCGACTGGTCACGGGGAGCGCCCACCGGGTGTGCGGTCAGCTGGCGGTGCCGTCCCACCCCGTGCAGGTGACATGGAGATTCCCTTTCCTAGAGCACAGGCTTCACTAGTTGCTTTCTATAACTTGCTGCTGAACATTTTTCTTTTTATTTTATTTCTTTGATTTCAGAGAGGGAGAGAGAGAGAGAAATATCCATCAACTGCCTCCTGCACGCCCCCCACTGGGGATGGAGCCCACAACCCGGGCCTGTGCCCTGACCGGGAATCGAACCCTGACCTCCTGGTTCATAGGTTGATGCTCAGCCACTGAGCACACTGGCTGGGCCTGAATGTTTTCTTAATCAGCGTCAAGGACCAGGCGCTGCCACGACTCACACGGGCTGGTTCACTCCACCCTCCGTGTCCCCTCTGCGTGTGATTGGGAGAGCACACGGGCCGGGCCTGGGGAGGGGTCCTTGTAGGATCCGTGCTGCTGCAGCTTCACCTTGTCTGCCGGCATTTTTGTTTAGTTTTGTTTGGTTTCGGGGCTGAGGATAAGGAGGCATCGTTTGGCAGTTAAGAATCAGTGCCTGTTTTACACTCGGTCTCGTGGACACGTGTTCATGCCTTTATTTATTGTCCCTCCTGGGTCCTCAAAAGGAAGGCTCACTTACTGCCTCTCATCGTTCCTCACAAGTATTTGGGGTTCGTTGAGAAGGTGGAGGCTCTTCACAGCTCGAAGATGAGCCGTTCCTGTTAACAGTGAAGGGACCTGCACATCTCTGCCTCCAGGTACTCGCCAGATGAGCTGCGCTACTTGCCACTGAACACGGCTCTTTACGAGCCGCCGCTGGATCCGGAGCTGCCCGCGCTCGACAGCGACGGCGACTCGGACGATGCCGAGGACGGGCGCGGTGACGAGAAGAGGAGGAACAAGGGCACTTCGGTGAGAACCTCAGTCCTGGGGAGGCGTCTCCTTTCCCTTGCACGGGTGCTGGTTGCTTGCCTGGAGCGTGAAGTCCCACTGGTGTCGCCGTCCTCAGTCTGAAAACGGCAGTTGCGTGTAGACGAGCTGCACGGCCTCTGTGAGCCTCATGTTGCCCTGGTCGTTGCCACAGCAGCGCAGGCTGGGGTGCTGCACCTGGTGACAGCCGGCACTGCGCCGTCGGTGTGGGGCGCGCCTTCCCGGTGTCCTGTTGCCTGAGTGTGATGTCAGGCTCCTTTAGGGAAACGCTGAGGTTCCGTTATGCCGGTGGGTTTTCCTGGATGAGGTTTTTTCCAGCGAAATGCATTGGCCATCAGTGTGCGCTGTGGAGTGCAGGACAGGTTCTGATTACTCCTCCCTGCTTCTCCGCGGCCCCCGAACCTGACAGGTGCTGCCGTTGGGCGGGCAGTGGCGGCTGAAACACGGTTAGTGACCGGCCGTGTTCACAAGGAGGCCGCCCAGTTAGCGCCGTGACGCCCCTCCTCCTGTCGCGCCGGCCACGCTGCTAGTGGGGGTGTAAGTAAGCCAACATCTCGGAGGGCACTGCGACAGCTTATGCCAAGGTGGACAAGTTCCGCAGCAAGCGATCCATCACAAATACACTAAAACTGTGCCCAAGGGACCCAGTCAGATGCTGACAAAATTTAATTAGAAAACAGATGTCCGTTGGCGTGTTAATAGTATTTTTTACTGTGGAAACTAGAGGTGAATCTCATGTTCACAGTGGGGCAATGTGTTACATTACATGATGGAAACACAGTCCAGAGAACACTTAATTATGTGACGAAATGCACATAACGCTTAAAAAAATAAGGCACAGTTCACACACGTGCACACAGTGTAATCCAGTTGTTTTGTAAAACCAGGGTCCGTGTGTTGCGAGTGACTGGGTGTCTGCGTGTGCAGACATGGCATTTTAATTTCCAGTTTTCGTAGTTTATATGAACATAACGTTGCCGCTTTAAGCAGGAAGTATTAAGGTAAAAAGTGAATTAAGTGACCAGATACTGAACTCCTAAACTTTGAGCATCGAAACTATGTCGGTGACCTGGCCCCACGCGTCTACCAGGAGACACGTGTGCAGGGCGAGCTCGCTCCGTGACCCCTGTCCCTCAGCAGAATGCCCGTGCACGTCTAGAAGTTTCTTTTTAAGCGATACTGTTGCATGGAGCGAGCTGCTCCCGTGGCGCGGTGCGCGGCCTGGGCTGCCATGGCCGCGGAGGCGACTGTCCCTGGGGAGACGGGCTGATGCGACAGGTGCGTGACTCCTGCCTTGGCTCGTTGTGAGTCTCCACCAGACGACGTTTCCTGTATTTAGAATTATCTCGTCGTTTGTAAGTCGATGGAACGTGAAAGATTGTTGGAATGTGTTCTGTGGTTTTCACGATTCCCTCAAACCTGTGTGAATGCCAAGGAATGTGCCTTTGCCCGCAGGACAGCTCCTCCGGCAACGTGTCCGAGGGCGAAGGCCTTCCCGACAGCCAGGAGGAGCCTCTCCCGGGGAGACCGCGGCCCAAGGACAAAGCGGCCACACCGAGGAAGGACGCTGCCAAGCGCTCGGTGCTGCCCAAGTCCGCCCCCGGGTACAAGGTAGAAGAGAAAAGCCCCTGACCAGCCTCCTTCCCGACCAGCCTCTCCCTGAAATGTTTGCCTTGAACCTCCGCGTGGTGGAGCCGCTGCTGCCGCGCTCGCCCCTCTGGCCTGTGCTGTCCGCTCCTCCTGTCGGCTCTGTCTCCTGGTGGCTTCCTGTCACTTTGGCTGTGGTTTAGCTTCTGTTTTCTGTATGTGTACAGCTTCTAAGAGAACCTTTTTTTTTTTTGCTTTTAAATAATCAGCAGGCAAGTATGGGCTTTTAAAAAATTATTTTCTAGGCAGGACTTTACACTTTGTTTCCTCGGAGTAAAGGCCGTAGCTGTCGGACATCGTGCGAACCCTGGTATGTAGGAGAAGGGCCACCGCGCCGGCCTCCGTCGAGGGCCCGCTGTGACTGGGATGGTTTCAGCCACTCGTCAGGTTCCGCTGGCTCTGAGGGAGGTAGTAAGACTGGCTGCAGTCGTGGTGTTAGCATCGCTGGGCCAGAGCGTGTGAACAGTGTTTCGTGGGGCAGCGGCTCGGTACCCTGTTCCGTGTTTGGTCTGGCTGCTCTCAGAGTCGGGCAGCAGGCTGTCGGCGATACTACGGTGTCATTTCCACCCGATGTCCCCGTCCCCTTCGGAGGGTTAGGCGGCTTGTAGGGGGAGGCTGCACAGGTTCATGTTTTGGGTGGTGAAGTGAACATACAGTGTCTGGAGTGCCTGTTACTGTGGTTGGTTAGGAAGGTGTTTGAAAGGGCTGTCAGCAGTGGGTGGTGAGGAGGTTTTGCCGAGTAGAATTGTAGTGCTGTCCTGAGTCAGAGCTGGGACTGGAGGGAGAAGAGCAGGTCCCAGGAGCTCCAGCCTCGGCCCGTGGCGGCCCCCCGCACGCGGCCTTCCCCTGAAAGGAGCAGCGCTCAGCAGTGTATTCCACACTAGGTTAGAAAATGCCTTTATGTAATCAACTGACACGCTTGTGTGTTTCAGCCTCGGGCAGACAATGCAGCGTCACCCAGCAGGGCTGGCTTCCGGGCTGTTCATAGGCAGTGGCTGCGTGATTTTTATACTTGTATTCACATGTATAGCTTATATCATTTTTTAAACTAAAGGTTTAAGTTAACACTTAAATCACTAAAAGCAAATGAACTCCAAAGATTAAGTTTGGAAAGTTAGCGTGCGGGTGCCACACGCGGGCTGTGGTCTGCGGGGAATGGCCGCGAGCGCACTGGCCGGGGTGGAGACTGTCAGTGACACGGGAATCACGGCCAGGGGGTGGGGGGACGTGGGTGGGGCTGGAATGGAGACGCGTGCTGTGGTGACGGACTGTGGAGGGCACAGATCCCCTCCGTCCGGACTGGCGGGAGCCTGGCTGCGGAACACGCACTGGGCCTCCTGGACGGAACCGCGTCAGCGTTTCACAGTCTGGGACGGCCAGTATTAGACTCAGTACCCTGATGTGAACACATTTATCAAAAGTTAACCTCTATGAAAGTATTAATAAGCCAAGATGTGCCTAAATATTAGGATACTTCAAGCCGAAGGTCATGGATGTAAATGTTTAAACGCACCTGATGTCTTGCTTGCCCTTAACGCGTAGGTCAGTGTTGTTTAGGTTACGTTAACCTGAGATTAAAGCATTCTTGCTAGGACTCAGGCCCACGTCACAAGTACAGAATTAAACTGTATTAGTGCTACCGTGAACGTCTCACTCACCTTCGGTTACGTTTTAAGCAGGAAAACAGGTGTGTTGTGAGCCTTTGGTTGGCGTGCTGAGAACTATTGGGATGAGTATTAGTTTTCTTGTCAGTAGTGAAGCTGAGGTTGCGGTAGTTACAGTGGAACCGAATTATCATCAGACATGCCAGGGGTGTTCTGTTCATTGCTCTTTGGGGAGCTCTGCCCACTCCCCATCCTGCTCCCCTGAATCCCCCGTCCCTGAGACGCCTCCCCCCTAGCGACCGACTGCTGTCGCGGGCCGAGTCCTGGCGTAGACACTGGCTTCTGAGGGAACAGAGGGTTTCTGTGCTGAGCCCGGCAGCATCTCGGAAATGCTGGAAGCGCCCGCTCATGTGCTCCCCCTCCGCCTCCACCCGTCTCCCTGTTCTCAAGATGAAGACTGCCGGGTAAGGAGAATTGTAAGTGGTTTAACACACATGCTGTTAAGCTTAGAAGTTAAACCTAGGATTTCCTTGGCGTCCCTTTTATCATAGGTGCCTCATGTGTTGTATTTCAGTGATTGTGGGACTTGAATTGATCTAGAATGTGAATGACTAGCCTTTCGACGTCTGTAAGGGTCTCCTGTGAGGCGCTCTCCTTACAGAATTCCGTGTCGTGCGGCTTCTTCCTGGACGCGTCGCCATCGGCACGGCGAGTGCGTGTCTGACCTCAACTGCGGGTGTTAGAGAAGCGTGACTTTCACATGCAGTGCCGGTAACGGAGCCAACAGGTGGTTCTTATCTGGGTAGATGGAGGGGTCGCTTCCGCTGTACATGATGGCAGTGACAGGTCTGACCATAACGGAACCTGCACTTGGTCCTGGGGGGCGCTTCCTGGCTGTTTTCACGGAGGCAGGGGAGCCTGAGAGCCTGGTGCTTAGAATGTAGCTGTGACCACAGGGCACCACACTCCAGGCTGAGGTGCGAGCCTGTGGCAGGACCCTCGCTGGGAGCAGGGTATGAAGATGCACAGGAGGTGCAGGTTAGGCAACGGTCGTTTTATATGTATGTTTTACTTCCGTATTTATTATTTTGTAGAGCTATTTGTGATTGTTTAGAGTTACTGTTTTTATTATATTTATGTATAAGGTTGACTTTTTAAAATAAATAAGACAAAAATTATTTTTGAATGCCTCTGTCATCTTTTGCAAAGAAAGACAATTTGAAAAGTAAAAATGCTTAAATAATGTAAATTAAGAACAAATTGCGTAGGCGAACAGGTTTGAAGGTGGCAGTGAGCCGTGCCAAAGATGGAATTCTAAATGCAAAGTCAGAGTTCTGTTGGGCTTCTCTGTGGTTCAGTCAGTTAGGGAAATGCAAGACGCATCTGGCTAGGCTTCTATTTAAAATGATTCCACTCCCCATGTCCACACATGGATGTGCCAGAGGCACTTGGCCATATCGCCTCTTCCTTTTCTCCCGTCGCTCCCCTACCCATGGAGCGCGAGTGAGCCTCGCTCCCGCCAGGCAGTGCTCAGCGCCTCCCGCCTGGTGGTGTCGGGTGCGGTGCCCCTGCCCTGCTCTGATGCCCGGGGCCCCCGATTCTTTCAAAGCCCAAATGCCTCCATTGGATTGAGCATGCTTTTAATATGAGAAGTGAATGGTGCCCAAAATATAAGGGTGTCTGTGTATTTCTATTAAGTGATAATTATTTTCTTGTCTGAGAACTTTGTTTTATATCTTACTAGAGACCCGATGCACGAAAATTCATGCAAGAGTAGGCCTTCCTTCCCCCAGCTGCCGGCACCGGCTTCCCTCCGCCACCCGGGACCTGGGCTGGCTTCCCTTGGGCTGCCTGTAGGCACCCGGGACCCAGCTGGCTTCCCTCTGGCCCCGGCTTCGTCAGGAAGGACGTCCGGAAGACGTCCGGTCTAATTAGCATATTACCTTTTTATTATTATAGATACTGAATGCTTTGCCCCTAAATGTGGGCTCTTTTATTATTTATTAGATGTACAAAGGAAATAATCTCACAACTTGGTTTTCCACAAACATTTGTGCACATGACAGTCTGCATGAGCTGTCTTTCAATAAAAAATGTTAAAAACTTGGTTTTATAACTTAGATTTCATAGATGCAGTTTTACAACTTTGGCAAATGTGTTGAAACAAAACCTGTGCCTAAGCTGCTCACCCTGAGTCTCCTCCTCAGTGAGCCTGGCTGAGTGGGAAGGGCCACGGGAACTTGGGTCTCCTCGGTGAATGGTGCCCATGTGGTTGTAGTCTGCCCTCTGGTTCGCTGTACAGGGCGCAGGAGGCCCCAGGAGTCCTCACGCGGGATCCCCGCTGACAGTTTAAGGTGAAATCTGAGGCTTTAGTCAAGTTACGTCTTTCGAAAAGGTCCTCAGTAGTGAGTCACCAAAGTAAAGTTGAGGCAATAGTGACAGAATTCCTTTTGAACCCACAGCAGGTTCTTCTGGCATGAATTCATAGCCCTCTTCTACCCTTCCAGCCAAAGGCCATTCCCAATGCTCTATGTGGAATTTGTCTGAAGGGTAAGGAGTCCAACAAGAAAGGGAAGGCTGAACCTCTTATACACTGCTCCCAGTGTGAGAACAGCGGTAAGTACCACCTGTCTGCTTGCCGTTTTAACCACCCGTGTTAGTTGTCAGCTAGACTTGCCCCAGAGAGTTACCAAGTATTAAAGGGTCATTTGTAAGACGTAGGTTAAGTCCATGCATTTTCTTCAACTCTGCATTTTCATTTCTCTTTGATGATCTTAACCATCGTAGCAGCCATTCTTGAGAACTCACAAAGCAGCTAGCATTTTATTAGCCATTTTAAGGTAAACATTCCCTGTGCTTGGTGAATCCTACTAATCTTGGTTTTGGTTTAGGCCATCCTTCTTGCCTGGATATGACCATGGAGCTTGTTGCTATGATTAAGACCTACCCATGGCAGTGCATGGAATGTAAAACTTGCATTATATGTGGACAGCCCCACCATGAAGAGGAAATGATGTTCTGTGATGTGTGTGACAGGGGCTACCACACGTTCTGTGTGGGCCTCAGTGCTATCCCATCAGGTAACGACCACAAACGAAAGGCCGGCCCCTGCGAGGGGATTCTCCCAGCCCTGACCTGAAGGCGGCACACGCCAGTGACGTGGGCCTGTGCTGTGACCCCCCCCCCCTTCCCCCGCACATCCACCCGCCGTCCGTGCCCGGCCCTCCCAGCCAAGGACACTGTGGTGTCAGGGTGACTAGTCCAGGTTTGGTGTCGAGCTCAGTGCGTAGAAAGAGCCACTGTTTTCTACTAAAATAGCTAAAGCGACAGCACCCCTTTTTTTCAAAGCCTTGATTTTATTTTCATATGTCATGGACACAGTTAAAATGATTCCTATGCCTTTGGACATATTGGTCCAGATTTCTATCAATTGAGGCAGCGTAACAACCCAGGTAACTTTAGAAGGAACACAAAATTGAAGGATATATCACAGTATCTGGACTGAAACATCACACGTAATTGTGCAGTGTCAGACCTCACTTGCATAGTTGACACGTACATGACGCTGTAAGAATGCCAGAACTTCGCTTCCTGGGAATCACTAAGAATAAGCAACTTAGGTAACTACCTGAAGTCCTGCAGTCATTCAGACAAGCACGGAGGGCAGCTGATCCCCGTGCTGTCGACACTCGGTCAGTTTAAAGCTGTGTCTGCCTCGCCCACCAGGACAAGGATGCTAAGACACAGCTGCCAGTGAGCAGCAGCGAAAGGGCTGAAATGGGCGAGACATAACAGGGGATGTTACGGTACCAATGGCTGAACTTCCTGAGCCTGTAGTGCTGGGTTTCAGAAAGGGTGAGGATGTTCTAAAGGTCCATAGCACTGCTCTGCCCGCGCCCCCCGCCTGACTGTCACTTGGCATTGATGACACTGATTATCTTCAAAGGAGTTCACATTTTTCTCCTTAAATTAAGGAACGCAGTAGTGCCCTTCCTCCCACAAACCCAGAGGAGCAGCATTAGTGATAGCAAGGAAGGAGAGCTCAATGGGTTTACAGTTCAGTCCTAAAAAAATTCCATTTCATTCTCTATTAACTAACCATTTTTCTCCTAGGTCGCTGGATTTGTGACTGTTGTCAGCGAGCTCCCCCAACACCCAGGAAAGTGGGCAGAAGGGGGAAAAACAGCAAAGAGGGATAAAGTAGTTTCTCGACCCCAACACTGTAATATGCATTTAAGTGAATTATTTGGTGCCACCTTATTTCCAGTTCTCATTTTTATGCCAATAAAAGATTTTTGAAATGAACTCTGTGCTTAGAATCTGCAAGTTGACTCATTTCTGTTAAAAGCTGCTCGTACCCTGGGAACCAGTTTCAGGTAGAGAAACAGTTCGTCTTCCAAAAGGTGGTTTCTCTCTTAGTGTCATGGCTTCTTTGGAAATTCAGAGGGAAGTATTAGGTGATTTCATTTGAAATAATTATTCCTCCATTGGCCTGGAAGTTGCGATTATTTTTAGGCAGTTTTCCTAATCTTTATTGTTTCTGGCCTACCACGGGGACCACGACATGGTTTAGTAATGGGAGACTCACAATAGGCAGGCGGAGAGCTGGGCTGGGGAGCAGTGGGTGAGAATGGCATTACCGCCAGGAACACCGGCCCTAGCTGGTGTGGCTCAGTGGATGGAGCGTCGGCCTGCGGACGGAAGGGTCCCAGGTTCGAGACTGGTCAGGGGCACATGCCTGGGTTGCGGGCTCGGTCCAATGTGCAGGAGGCAGCCGATCAATGATTTCCTCTCATCATTGATATTTCTGTCTCTCCCTCTTCTTTCCTCTCTGAAATCAATAAAAACATATTTTTTAAAAAAAGCCAGGAACACCTGCTGGGCAGGCGGGCCCTCCCTGGGGGTTTGGGGGCCTCAGTCCCTCCTGCCGAGGGTGCAGACTGGCTCACACACCGGAACTTTAGACTCACGGTGACCACGCTGTCGCGCTCTTACTCTGCTCCGCGCGGGGCTGCTGCTGCGATTTCTTCTACATAAACCTGAGTCCCCGCCGCCTTCCTGCTCCGCCTGACGCTGGTGCAGGGGAGGGGAGGCATTTACTGTGCACACGGCTCACAGGGATTCTGGGCTTTAAGAGAAAACAAGTACCGGGCTTGCCGCTTCTCCTGCGTGTGGGGTCACTGAGGTAACACGCTGTATGGCTTTATTTCCCGTCCCACCCGGGACGGGAGTTTCCGGCTGTTCCCACCCGGGACGGGGTGTCCGGCCGCCACGGTCACAGACGGCGCGACGGGGGCCCCGCGCCCGATCAGAACAGGATCTCCAGGAGCAGCTTCAGGACGCCGAGGAGGATGGTCCAGAGCAGGGACTCCTCCTCCCGCGACGCGCCCTCCGGCTCGTAGGCGTGCGTGTGCCCCGCCTCCGCGCCGTCCGAGTACGCGGGGTCCCCGAACGGGTGCCGCTGGACCGTGCGGTCGAAATACACCTTCATCTCGAACTCGCTGTCCCGGTGCGACGGGTGCCCGTACACGCCGATGCCCACGGGCCGCTGGAAGTGCGCGGGGACGGCCACCACGTCGCGGCCGCAGGTGACGGCCTGCAGCTCGTAGTCGTCGAAGCTGGGGTGCAGGGTGCGGTCCGACACGTACAGGTCGGCGTCGCCGCGGAGGCTGCGCATGGCCAGCACGATGCGGCCCTCGTGGTTGAGCCGCAAGTAGCTGTAGTTGCCCGCGCCCACCTGCCCCTGCACCACGTGCAGCAGGACCCACTCGGCCGGGACCTCCTCCTCCTCCTCCGAGGCGCCCGCGCGGGACGCCGCCGGCAGCAGCAGCAAGGGCAGCAGCAGGGGCAGCAGCAGGCGCGGCGGCGGGGTCCGCGGGGCGCTCTTCCCGGCAGCGGCCATGCCCGGCGGCGCCCGGCGCGCGACCAGCTCGTCCTGCGGAGACACCACGGGGCCCGCGCTGAGCACGCCCGGGGTGGCTCGCCACATCGGGGCCACCTCGCGGCCCTGGGAAGGCGGGAGGGCGGGAAGGGCCGGCATGGGGCCTGGTAGGAGGGTTGGGGTCGGTAGGGGCCGGCCCGGAG
>NW_005871781.1:18191-20612 GCF_000147115.1 Myotis lucifugus | reverse complement strand
CCTCCACAGAGTGGCGTGTCCCCCGCAAAGGCAGGGGGTCCTCTCTACAGGGAGTGCACCCCCGCAGGTGTGGGCCCCCTCTCCAGGTGCAGGCCCCCCTCAGCAGGTGCACTCCCCCCCCAGCAGGTGCACGCCCCCCCAGCAGGTGCGACCCCCCTCAGCAGGTGCACTTCCCCCCTCAGCAGGTGCGGGCCCCCCTCAGCAGGTGCACGTCCCCCCTCAGCAGGTGCGGGCCCCCCTCAGCAGGTGCACGTCCCCCCTCAGCAGGTGCGGGCCCCCCTCAGCAGGTGCACGTCCCCCCCAGCAGGTGCGGGCCCCCCGTGGCTTCTCGTTGTCCCTGGACACACAGCCGTGGTCACCTCCGCCTCTGGTGCCCTGTGGACCCAGCTGACAGCCCCGGGGACAAGGCGAACCCAACAAAGGCATTGCATTAGCTTTGATTTTTATAAAACGGTCAGGAATCGCTGTATTAAAAAAACTTTAGGAAGAACATGAGCAAGACAGGGTCATCCTAACGCAGTCGAGAGGAGTTGAAATTTTATAGGTTTCTAACTTTAACACGTTTAAGGACGGTTATTACGTTTCTTGCAGAATCTTCTGCATTAAGCTGGTGGAGTTTGAGAGACATCGAGTTTCATTCTAAAGCCCATTTCGTGGCGGCGGCGTTCCGTGACTGCTCCCTAATAAAACCAGGTTTCACGGCGCAGTGACAGCGTAGCGCTGTCAGCACGGCGTGGCACTGTTCTCAGCTTTGTGCCGAGAACAGGGAGTGCTGCTCCAGGGAGCCGGGTGGTATTTACTTGGACGTTTCCTGGAGCTTCCAGTCCTGCTGGCAGTCACTGTGCTGGTCGTGAGTGAAGGGAGCCTGCACTAGTGTTTTGATTTTTTCCCCCCTGAGTTAGATCTGCATTCAGATCCCCAGCTTCCTCTCTTCCTTTGGCCGGGGACCGTAAAATACCGGGAGAGCCTGTCCCAGAGATCACGTGCACACTGTGGTGGGCGTAACAAAGTGGTCCGGGGGGACCCCGCCTGCCAATCAGTGCGCCCTTCGCCCCCTGAAGGGCACACTGTCTTCACTCTTGCACCAGAGGTCAGTGTGACTGACCTTTGAACTTCGGGCACAAGGGACATGCAGTATGCAGTCTTTCCCTCGTTCACCATCACATTTAGGAGGTTTGTCCCCATTGCTCATGTTCATTGCTGCATAGTATTCCACTGCAGGCAGAGACCACGCCTTCCCCCTTCTGGTGGTGGACATTGGTTTTGACCCCACAATCTGACCGTTAGAAACATGCTCTGATATGTCATATGTGTGCTCCCCTGCTGAGTCACGGGGAATTTGTGTCTTTAGTTTAGTAGGTAATGTTAAGGAGACTTCCGAAGTGGGGTGCCAAGCTGTACTCCAAATGGTGTGTGAGAATTCCGCCTCCTTCCCTACGCCTGGTCCTTTTAATCTTAGCCCTTCTGGTGGGCTTAGTGCTGCTGAATTGTAACTCACAACTGTCCGAGAAGGAGTGGCGTTCAACGCCTTGTTGTACATTTATTGGCCATTTGGCCATTTTCTCTTTTTAATCTTTGTGAAGGTTGAAGGCTGTGTGTGTTCAGTCTCTTGCCATTTTTCTACTGGCTTTTTTTGTTTGAAGGAGTTTTTAATCTATTCTAAATATAAGCTTTTAGGTTAGGTAGCATTTTCTAGTTTTATGTAAATGGAATCAGTATTTACTTTTTTTGTCTGGCTTCTTTCATTCTGAGTAATTATTTTGAGACGTATCCGTATTGTTGCATGTATCAGTAGTTCATTGTTCTTACCACTGAGGAATATTCCATTGTACGAATGGAATATTTGTTTAATTTTCTGTTGGAGGACAGGGGAATTCACTAATAAGTGGTGAGCAAAGGGCCTAACCTTCTGGTCACCATGCTGCTGTCTATGTGGATTCAAAGACCTTAACCAACTGGTGACCACGCTGGTCAGGCTCATTCTAACCTGAGCATCTGGTGACCACGCTGGTTAAAGAAAAACAAAATGAAAACGTGTTGAATGTGTTAAAGCTTGTTCTTCCACAGTTCACAAACCTAGTCACACCGCTGTCCCCTCCCTGGTCACACCACTGTCCCCTCCCTGGTCACACCACTGTCCCCTCCCTGGTCACACCACTGTCCCCTCCCTGGTCACACCGCTGTCCCCTCCCTGGTCACACTGCTGTCCCCTCCCGTGGTCACACCGCTGTCCCCTCCCCTGGGCATACCGCTGTCCCCTCCCTGGACACACAGCTATCCCCTCATGTGACACACCGTTGTCACCTGGATCACAACTGTCCCTCCCTGGGCACACCGCTGCACCCTACCAGGAAAACAACTGTCCCCTCCCTTGTCACAGCGCTGTCCCGTCGCTAGCAAAAGGATGTCCCGTACCTGGTA
>NW_005871781.1:0-18091 GCF_000147115.1 Myotis lucifugus | reverse complement strand
ACACCGCTGTCACCTGGGTCACAGCTGTCCCCTCCCTGGTCACACCGCTGTCCCCTCCCTGGTCACACAGCTGTCCCCTCCCTGGTCACACCACTGTCCCCTCCCTGGTCATACAGCTGTCCCCTCCCTGGTCACACCACTGTCACCTGGGTCACAGCTGTCCCCTCCCTGGTCACACTGCTGTCCTCTCCCTGGTCACACCGCTGTCCCCTCTCTAGTCACACTGCTGTCCCCTCCCTGGTCACACCCCTGTCCCCTCCCTGGTCACACCGCTGTCCCCTCCCTGGTCACACCGCTGTCCCTGGTCACACTGCTGTCCCCTCCCTGGTCATACAGCTGTCCCCTCCCTGGTCACACCGCTGTCCCCTCCCTGGTCACACCGCTGTCCCCTCTCTAGTCACACCGCTGTCCCCTCCCTGGTCACACCGCTGTCCCCTCCCTGGTCACACAGCTGTCCCCTCCCTGGTCACACCACTGTCCCCTCCCTGGTCATACAGCTGTCCCCTCCCTGGTCACACCACTGTCACCTGGGTCACAGCTGTCCCCTCCCTGGTCACACCGCTGTCCCCTCCCTGGTCACACCCCTGTCCCCTCCCTGGTCACACAGCTGTCCCCTCTCTGGTCACACAGCTGTCCCCTCTCTGGCATGCGGTGGGTGCAGCATGTCCTGTTCAGTCACACGCAGTGGTACGTGGGGGTGAGGGCGCTGCCCTTTCCTGCTGCCTGTTGTTTGTGATACTGAGCTACAGTACCGTGCTGAGCTCGAGAGATTCGTTTAGTAGTACATAGGGTTTTAATAAATGAATACGCAAAGTCAATATATTTGAAAAATTTAATCCATTTTTTTTTAGGTTTGAGGTTACATTGGTATGTTATTTTGTTTGTTACCTCTAATCAGTGATGTTTTTGTGAATTTTTAAGCTTCTGATCTTAAGAGGACACCATCAGCCAATTACTGCTGTGGCGTTTGGCAACACGGAGCACCCGCTTGTGGTCTGCTCTGCCTCACAAGACCACGTGCTCATGTGGAGGCTGGACGAGTGCAGAGAGAAGGCACTTCACGGTAGGTGCAGCCTAAAGCCACCTAACACTGTCCCGGAGCGACTTCCCCTTCGATAGCCCGGTGCGCACGGGGCTGGTCCTGTGCGACCCTGGGACCTGGAAGGCAGGTGCGGAGCTGGGGGAACACGGCCGAGCGAGAAGCCGCTTCCCGAACTCAGTGCGTTTAACCTTCACGTTTTCTTGCGTTGGAATCTGTGACTTCAGTGGCACTCTGAAACGTGGAGGGAGTTGAAATATTCTTTCCCTATGGAGCTGGGGCAAGTTCACAGCTTAGAGTGGGAAACTCACAGGCCCGTAGCGCTCACCAGCATGTGGGGCAGTGGAGAGCGAGGCGTAGACAGATCGTGGCGACATGCTCACGGGAGCCGTCCCGGCAGTGGCAGGTGGGAGGGTGGGCAGTGCTGAGAGCGCCTGTGAGGCAGAGGGGTCTGGGGGCCTGGCCTGGGCGTACGAGCTTGGCCTGTCCGAGGAGCCGAGACCGAGCCTGCGTGCTGAGGGCGGTGTGTCCGAGTTGTATCAGATGCGGGTGAAACGTTGGTGAGGACCACAGTATGGAGCTACACTCAGAAGTTACAGAATTGCTCCTAAAATCAACTAATTTTAGGCAGCAGCCTCTATAATAGGTTGTACTCCGCCTTCTTTATAGTATGGTCACTGCAATATCAGTGTGCCACCACTGACAGCTACACACGTGCACGTGCATGGCAGCACACACATACTCATGTAAACACACACATGCGTGCAAAACAAACACACATGCACCCAACAGTACACAAACATACATGTACACATTACACAATATAGCACACACATACTCACACATGTAAACACACACAAACACACATGCACATAATACAGTATACACACTACACGATATAGTACACACTCACACATGTAACTACACAAACACACATGCACACACACATAGCACCCACCCGCAGTACATGCACACATGTATACATTATGTACACACGTGCACACCACACGCACACGCACTCACACATGTAATTATGTGTGCACATACACACAAATCCAAACACACATGCATGCACATAGCACCAATACACACACCACGTGCATGCCTACATACAATGTACATACATGCACACATTCATTATGTACACACATTATACAGTACCGATATTCACTATGTACACACAGTACATGGCTAATATATACTACATTGCAGTGTACATATGTACACTGCAATACACACATGCATAATACATTCATACACATTCACATGCATACACATATGGTATATGTGTGCATGCATTTATAGCACACAGATACACAAACACATCTAGTACGCACATGCACAGCATACATGCACACAGGGACATGTGTGCACAGTACATGTGTTTAGTAGATTCATACACATACATATGGTATGTGCATGCATATAGTTATAGCACACACATATACAAGCACATCTTATACACACGCACAGTATATATGTACATACAGGCACACATACACACTACACACAGGGTACACATGCATGTAGTGCACACCTACAGGCACATGTGTGTATGGTATGCACATGTGCTGCGTATAGTGAGCCACCTGTTAGGAATCCGCTCCCTCCTGTGGTCTTGGTAAACAGGCAGTCTCATTGTAGGAGGGGCCGGACTCCCCAAGTTTGTCTGTAAGCGGAGCCCCACGTGGATCTGGGATGTGGAGATCTACTCCCAGGACGCAGGCACCGGGCTCAGGGAGTCCCGTGTCCCACCCCGCAGGGGGTCAGAGCAAGCTCATTCTCCCCTTCACGGGGCTGCACGGGCGGGTCCTGGGCAATTCCACGTATTTCCAGAGGAATTTTTATATTCAGCGTGTCTAATTCTCTCAGAGAGCCAGTCGTCTGACAGCTCAGTCACCCTGCGAGCATGTCCCTGCCCGGGAGCCGATTCCCGGGGACACGCAGTCCTGCCTCTGATGACCAACTAGCGGCTGCATCCCCCCCGCGCCCTCTCCAGGGATGGACCCGCGCGGGCTCGTCCTGGGCACCCGCCCGGGAGAGGTGCGGTGCGTGAAGTTCAGCCCGGACGACCAGATGGCTGCGGTGTGCGCTGGCAACAGGGTCCTCGTGCTGGACGTGCAGGTGAGAGGCGGCTGTGGGCGGCGGGGCACAGTGCGGGGGCCTCGCGGGGCCTCGCGGGGCCTCGCGGGCAAGGTCCGCCTGCCTCTTGTCAGCAGCCCTAATTGGGCGAGTTTCTGTACACACGTGAGGGGAGTCAGTGAGCACGCATCTGTGTCTTGCAATGGAGGCCTCGCCGTGACGCCCGGGGACCAGGGCACAGACATGCTCCGGAACACGGAACACGGAACACGTGCACTTCCCGGCCTTCTCTGTCAGAGAGCCTCACGGTGTGGGCCTTTCCCGCCTCTCTCTTACCAACACTTGCTTCCCCTTGAGAAGTGGACTTGCTCGTTGATTCTTCATCGGGATTGGCTGACGTGGACGTGCTGCCACCCGCAGGTTCTGTGACCATTGAGTCTCGTGTTGGACCCCGGGACGGCTTTTGGGCCCATGTCACACAGCGGGCGGGGCCCTGTTCCCTCGGACCCGTGGCCGCATGGGACGTGCTGTGGTGTCATGGGTGCAGCGACTGAGCACGCTGTTGGCCCCCGAGAGTCCCTTCCGTGTCCACGTTAGAACCGTGGGGCAGGCAGGACAGAGGCGGGACTTCGTGTTGGTGGTTGTGGCGGGACCTGCTGTTGTGTGTGCGGGCGGTGGGGGCACACCTGCCTCTGGACACGTCTCGGCTCACGGTTCTACGCTGGCGGCTCACCCTGGGGAAGGGCAGTGTCGGTGGTGACCTCACAGACGGAGGCGGGAAGTGTCCTGGGACGGGGCTGGGGCTGTGGACACATCCTGCGGGAAGGGCCTGCTGTGGGTGGGCCTCGGTGGTGTTGGTGGCCACCGGCTCCTGCGGCCCCGGACGCTGTGCTCAGCTGTCCGGGTGTCAGCTCCGTGCACGGAAGAGGGAGTTCCGCAGGGTGTATTTTAATGGAAACTCTTTTCTGCGAGACACAGGCGCCTTCTTAGCTGTCATTGCTGGGACATCCAGTGACTGGTCTCCCTGTGCAACCCGCAGAGCCGGACGGCGCGCGCCGAGCTAGAGGGGCACCAGGGCCCCGTGACCGCAGCCGAGTTCTGTGCATGGCAAGCGCATGTGGTCGTCTCGGGGTCTGAGGACAGAAGCTTCAAGGTAGGGACGGCCCCGCCCGCAGACAGACGGAGCAGCGGCAGGGCTGTGGCGTCTGCGCGATAGTTGCCCTCCTGACCTTCCACCACCGTTTCAGCCAGGCCACGGCCGGTGTGGGAGCCGATGGCGCTCACAGTGCCCCTTCTGTCCCGAATTCCCACGTGGGCTCGAGGCATCGAGTCAGCTGGGTGCCTCCTCGGATCCAGGCCTCGGGGAGAAAGCCGATTTCTCTCTGCGGCGTCAACGACGGCCCTGGAGCAGCAGAACCGTCGTCCGGTGTCAGGACTCGATCAGAACAAAACTGGCTCAAGAAGAAAATAAATTAAAATGCAAGCTCAGTCCCCATCGCAGTCCACGTCAGCCCGTGTCATGATGGCTGGTGACCGAGTGAGGACAGTCCCCATGAGGGAGAGAGAGGAGAGCACTGACCCCACCTGCACGGAGGGACAGAGGGACGGTGCCAGGTGCAGCCGGGAGGGTGTCCCCCCAGCTCCCGGCGCCCTCTGCTGCCCACAGCGGTGCCCGCGTGCTGTGCCCCCGCTCCTCTCTGGAATAATGGAGACTGGGCCTGCGGTGCCATAGCCGCACGGCCCTCGTGGAATTAAAGGAGCTGGGTGTTGGTGAGCGTGCAGAGCAGGTGGACACCCACTTCACCTCTGGCCCGTAAGGCCCGCGTGTGGGTGCCGCCCGGCCTTGCGGCTGGGCTGGTGCTGGGTGTCTGCCTCGCCCCTGGGCCGGTCTGGAAACGCGGTGTTTCCCAGGAGTCCACGTCTCACTATGCGCAGTTCCCTTGTTTTCCTCCTGTCGCTGTCTGCTCTCAGGAAAGCACTTGCAGGGTCGCTTGTAGCTGCCTAGAGTGTGAGCTGAAGGGCCAGCAGCAGCGGCAGAGCTGCCCTCCTGACGAGCTGTGTCTGCCCTCAGGTGTGGGACTGTCGCACGGGGGCCTTGATGCACAGCTCGGCGGTGCTGACAGGTAACTGGCCCTTATGTTCGTTCGTTCTGCCCGTGGCCACGCGTCTGCGCTCTCCTGGGGCAGGTGTGGTCGGCACACGGACGCCAGTCGGGGTCAGTATCACCCCTCTAGCTGCCTCACTCCCACCGACTGTCTTCATTTTAGCTTTAAAGTCTGAGCGTGGCTGGGAGCTGTGGAAGGTAGAGGTGTGGGGAGGTGTGGCCACGGCGCTGTCCCACAGAGCAGGGCCCGGAGCTGCGTGTTCGCGGGACGCGTGCCCGGTGGGCCCAGGCATGCGGCCGGGTCGCCACACTCTCCTCAGTCCGTCCCCTTGGGCATGGCTGACACCGTCCACGGTCGCACGTGGCACCGGCGGTGGGGCAGGGTGCCGGCGTGGGTCTCCGTGGGGCCTGTGAGATGCGGGGCCGGGCGACCTCCATGCAGGGCCCCAGCGCCTCCTGGGAGTGGTTTCCTGGTCCCGCTAGGCCCAGCGCTTCTCTCCTGGGAAGGGAGCAGGGAAGCAGGTGTGGCCCTGACTCCGCGTCCCCCGAGGGCCACGCTCTGCGGGACGCGCTGCTCTCACACTCGGCGGCAACACAAGCAGGGCCAGAGCCCGGGCCTGGGGATCGCGCTGGGATGACTTTCCTGAAATTATGTGAACTACCGGACTGTCCAGAAAACAATGACAAACCTGGTTTTGACATCATTTATAGTTTGTAGGCCATGGGGTGTTTTTTAATATCCATTTATCTTAACTCTCCTTCCAAATTCTTGGCAGTTTAGATGCACAATATGTCTTAAGTGAAATGACATCCTAGGCAGCAATTTAAAAAGATGCCATTTAATTGCTGTTTAGCACGAATCCTTAGCTTCACGGAGCCTGGCCACCCGAGGCCCGTCCTGGGGCGTCTGTGCTCCGGGCGCTTGCTGTGCGGTCCCCTCGTGCCCCCCTCCCCCCCAGCCAGCGACTCAGCGGGGGCTTGAGTGACGGGGGCAGAGGCACAGTCACCTGCCGGCCGGCGCTCAGGAGAGTTCACAGCTGTGCTCGCTGTTTCTACTTTCTGTGCAGAAATTATTTCAGAGCAGCTGGAACTGACTGAAGGAATAAGTGAAGCTGAGAGTTTTCTTCAAACTGTACCAGTGCCTTTGAGGGTAACGGCTCGTCTCTTCCTCTCACCAGCCTCCCCCCTCCTGAGCCTCTTCACCGATGGGGAGAGCCAGCAGCTGGTGGCCGGGGGCGCCGAGGGCCAGGTGAGGGCAGGGGTCGGGGCCTCCTGGAGCTGCACACCTGGCTCACCTAGTGACCGCTGTCACCCTGCGTGTCCCGGGCTGTCCCGGGCCCTGGTGGTGTGCGCCTGGGGGACCCGCCGGGGTCTGCAGAGGCCTGTGTGGTGCCCGCACCCGAGACAGTGCCCTCAGCCACGGTCAGCAGGGGCCGAGGGGTGGGGCTCAGACCAGGGCAGAGGCTCGGGGACCCCAGGGCCACACGCCTTGTCTCTCATCTGCTCCCACCCTCATCCCTCGCCCGGCTCTCCCTGCCTTTCCTCGTGCCGCTGACGAGGGTGAGGCCCCGTCTCGTTTGCCAGCTCTGCATCTTCAGTTTGGTTGAAGGTCATCATTATCGTCATGTGACGCGTGTGGACCTGAGGAAAGAGACGGAGAGTTTCTACGCCAGGCGGCCAGGTGATGCCCCTGACCTCTCACCTCTGACCCGTGATGTGAGGCAGGAGGGGCCGCAGCAGGGTCAGGTCTGACTTCAGACCTCTGCAGGAACCACAGATCTGAGGGGGGGGGGGTAAGGGGGAGGGTCTAGTGAACGCTCCGCTCCTCCTGTGGGTGGTTGTCATGGCGACGAGGGTCCAGGGTGAACGCCTTCCGGCCACCATGGGTTTTCCTCGCTCAGCAGACTGTGCCTCGCTCAATCCGGTTCCACCTGGATGGGCCCCGCCCGCCCTGCTGCGTATCACCTGTCCCCCCGCCCGGGGCGCACTGTCCCACTGCTCTAGCCTCCTCGGTCTGTCAGAGGAGCTGCCTGTCCGGGGACTGGTGCTGCCTGTAGTCGGGCGGGGCCTCCTGCGGGACTGCTGTCCGAGGCTCCGAGCGCAGGCCCCCTCCGCCGGCACGCCGAGGGCAGCATAGGCCCAGTTTGCGTTTCTTGCTTCTTCCCAGATGACTCTAGCCATTCCTCTTAAAATGGCCAGAAATTGCCTTTTCCCAACGTGTCTACCTTTTCGAATGCTTTACGTCTTGGCTGTCGTGATTTCTTCTGTCAGAGCCCATTTATCCTGAAGCGAAGCTCAAACCACTGTAACCCACGGCGACCGTGCCCTCCCTCCCTCTGTGGCCTGAACTGGACGCCCGCGCCCTGCGGCCTCGTGACGGGGCCGCTGCTTTCTCGTGTCCCCTGTGAGGAAGCAGCCCGTGTCCCTCGGCCCCGATTGGCCCACCGGCAGCACCTGCGTCTGCCCCCCCCCGCTTCCCCTCCATGTGGGATTGTCACTGGCTCTTCCAGGAGAGAGCGGGCTGGACAGAGGGGACGGGGTCGACGTGGCGCTCCCCGTCCTGAGCCTGGCGCGCTGCGACCTGCCGCCGGGCCTCGGCCCCGGGCATGGATGGTGAGTGTGGTCGCTCGGCCGGGCCCCCAGGAGAAAACCTCTCCAGTCAGGTCCGTTTCTTAGGTGGTGGGAACGACACCGGCTTATTTTAGTGTTTGTGTAGCTGTCGGTGATGTCAGCGTTGCGTATTTACGTCTTAAAGTTGGTCAACTTGGTCAATTATGTTCAACGTATTTGATAAGAGAAATGGGGTTACTTTATTTTGCTCATAAAATCTAGGCAGCTCCCGGCCTGTGTGGTGGGTGAAGGGAGCCGCAGTCCTAAGTCGTTCTACATGTGTGCGTGTGTCACGCGTTTAACATGGTCCGCGACGAGCTTACTCACCCGTGTTTGGTAGAAATGCTACAGGTACTTGGCAGCACAAGGAAGCCGCTGCTTAACTGGGATTAAAAGGGAGGTGGTGAGTGTGTCCACCTGCGGCACAGAGCGTGGGAGGTTCCGGACACGACTAAGGACTCGGCCCCCAGGAGGCAGGGGCGGGGCGGGGGCTGCAGCCCTGCCTGTGGCCTGGCTGGGGTGGCCCTGTCTGCCCAGACACCCCTGCCTGGTGGCACGTGGCTGGAGGCCAAGCGGAACAGTCGCCTGGCGGGCAGTTGAGCTGACTGTGGGCCTGAGGCCGTGGGCGCCCGTCCCAGGCAGCAGTGATGGGAGGGTCCAGACCGCGTCCCAGGGTCCCATTTCCCCCCCGGACGACTGGCTCGTTGCTCTGTGGTCTGGCGTTGGAGGTGAGGACGCCAGGAGTGAGTCCGGGAGCTGGGCTGTTGGAGGTGCCTGGTGACCAGGCTGTGCCTGGCTCAGTCCTCAGGTGCCAGAGGGAGACCATGGGCCTGAAGGCCCTGCAAACCCACCTGGCATAGCCAGCAGGGGGCGCATCCGTCACAGAGGAACTCGCATCTGGTTGTAAACTGAAAACTAAGAAGAGGAGGCAGCAGAGCTGTGTGCCGCTCGCTGGGAGCTCTGCTGCTCTGGGTACAGTTTCCTCCGGAGTTTGTTTCTCGCGTGCAAAGCTGCCTGCGGGCCGGAGGGCAGGAGCCTCACAGGGGGACGCGCACTAACCTCTCGCGGCCTCAGGATGTCGCGGGTCAGAGCTGAGTTGCTGGTCTCACGGAGACTGGATTCCAAGGACACCCAAACCCTTTGACACCAGCCCAGCTGTGGGTGCTCGTAGCTTGTCGCTCAGGCGGCAGCACATTCACCTGCAGCGGGCGGAGAGGCCCGTGCGGTCTCCGCGGTTACGCTGCTCACAGGAGCGTGGGTGACCTCGGGGACGACACCGTGGAACTGAAGCTCACAAATGAGACCAGTCCACGTGTCTCTCTCTGAAGTCTTTCCCCGGACAGGACCAGCTGTGTGTGGGTCGGAAGCTCCGCTGGACTGTTCATCCTGAACCTGGCGAGCTTTGAGCTGGAGGCTGCGCTGCATTACAAGGGTGAGCGCACGTTCAAACCGCCTTCGCTGTACATGTCACGTCACGTTAACGTTGTCTTTGACTGCTGTTGGGGAGTAAGTTTTAGGGCAGAAAGCCCTTAAATGTTGCTTATTTCTCTTTGTGGAAATTCAGATTTTCTGAACCTCAGCATCCAGGTGGCCGGGTCGTGTGCCGTGATGAGCAGCCGTGGCAAGGTCAGTCCTCAGCGCTCCCGACCTTGGCGTCTGGGGGCGTCCATCTGTCCGTCCGTCCACGTGACTCGTGCTCCCTTTCAGCCGCGTGTGACATGCCGGCTTTCCCATGAGGCCTTTGTGGGGAAGTTGTGAGGAGCCACGGTGCTGTGCGGACTCCCCACCGGTCAGGCAGCGCGGCTGCTGTGAGGGATGTGGGCTCCCTGCGGGGACGGCTGTGTGCACTGCAGTGGGGCCTGCTCGTCCGTGATGGCATCACAGTCACGTCTCTCATTCTGTCACCACTGTCACAGGCCTTCTGCTTACTCGCTTCCATGTTTGGGAATGAGGTCGCCGGCTTGGAGCTCGACCCAGCCGCTCTGGTGAGGTCCCAGCAGCACCCCCACCTGGGAACGCAGCTCTCAGTGCTGCCCAGGTAGGTCTGCCAGGTGGGTCTGCCAGGTGGGTCTGCCAGGTGGGTCTGCCAGGTGGGTCTGCTCAGGTAGGTCTGCTCAGGTGGGTCTGCCAGGTGGGTCTGCTCAGCTGGGTCTGCCAGGTGGGTCTGCCAGGTGGGTCTGCCAGGTGGGTCTGCCAGGTGGGTCTGCTCAGGTAGGTCTGCTCAGGTGGGTCTGCCAGGTGGGTCTGCTCAGGTGGGTCTGGCAGGTGGGTCTGCTCAGCTGGGTCTGGCAGGTGGGTCTGGCAGGTGGGTCTGGCAGGTGGGTCTGGCAGGTGGGTCTGTTCAGGTGGGTCTGGCAGGTGGGTCTGCTCAGCTGGGTCTGGCAGGTGGGTCTGGCAGGTGGGTCTGCTCAGCTGGGTCTGGCAGGTGGGTCTGGCAGGTAGGGGCTATATGTGTCCGTATATCAGTTGGCAGAATTCAGAGCAAAGTTCAGTAAACTCCCACCTATACTACCCTTAAGTTTGTTTTAATGTGAAACACTGTTGTGTTTCAGGATAGAATACAGATTATAAAACAGTGTTTTTATTAAAATACAGATTTACTTCTTGGGAAGATAAGAGTGAGCTTGAGGGTTTGTCGCTCCTCTCAGCTGCAGGCCACGCCTGCAGGGACTGGTCTGCGACTGCCCTCAGGCCCGTGTTGTGTGGAAGCAGCTCCCACGATGCAGTCTCTGTTTTCAGCTCCGGTGTCTCCCCGACCTCCCCTCTGTATTTCGGAGTCGCTGAGGCGACACGTGTCAAGCCGGCCAGCCACCAGCAAGCCGGTCAGTGTGACCTGAAACGTGAACATGAAAATGCAGACGTGGTTCTCGTTAGTGTCGTGCTGCCTGGGGGAGGGTCTGTCCGGGCGCCTTTGTTCCTGCCCCTCCCGTGTTTCTATGCAGGGAATGTGCTAGGTTTCTTCTCCTGAACTGCGTACAACTCACAGGAACTCAGGAACTGCTGCTTCTCAGGGTCCAGCAGTGCGGGCCGTGGGCGCTGGGATATGATGGATCATGAGATGTTTTTTCTCGTTTCTCTAACTGCCTTGCCAGCTACTCAGAGCTCCCTGCGGGACCAGCCCCTGGTCTTCCACAGCCGCGTCCGGTCCTCCGGGTACACGGCTGCACCCCAGTGAGTAGATGGCTCATAGCCGCTCCCACGGGAGCAGCAGGGCAGTGACGGTAGCTGCGGCCTCGTGTGTCCTGAGGGCCACCCACAGGGCGGGAGACGGGAGACGGGAGACGGGAGACGGGAGATGGGCGGGCGCCGCAGTTAGAATGGGGTCGGCCCCTCACAGACGTGCAGCAGCTGCAGGGCCAGCCTGCTGAGTGCTCACTGTGCACCGGCCCCTTGGCCCCTGGGTCCTTGCCTGGCCGCAGTGGTTGTGACTGACCACCTGTGAGGAGGGACATGGCCTGGGGCCTGACCGCACTGTCCCCCCCAGACCGCAGCCTCGCTCTGACCACGGTGTTAAAATCGCTACACCCAGAGCTGGGGCGCAGCAGGGCTGTCTGAGGGCCGAGTGGGAGAGGCGGGCTGGGAACTGGGGCTGGCGAGGACTTTCAGGTACAGCAGCCACGGGTCCCGGTGCTTCAGGGCCCGCGTGTCTCAGAAGCAGGCACTGCCCCTCAAATCTTGACCCATTGTCTGTCTGAACCCCATCACGAAACAGCCTGTGAGCGGGAAGCCTGGGGGCCCTGGTTGACTCGTTCCCGCTGACTCCCCTCTGCCATGCTCCCCTGATGCCCCCTGCAGCCACCCTCTGGGCTCCCCGCCATCCCTGCTGCTGCTCCCCTCTGTACGACCTTCTGCCTCTGGCCCCCACCCAGCCCTCTGGCTCCTCCGCTGTGGCCTGACCACGACGGCATGACCAGCGCCGTCCGTGGAAGTACACTGCTGCCCGGCGCAGTCCGTTTCCCAGCACTGCTGGCCAGTGCTGACGAGCCTCAGAGTCCAGTCCCTCCGCGTGTGACTGCCTGGGGACGGACGGCACGTCTGCGTGGCTGTGCTTCTCACTGTTCTCTCAAGCAGCTGAGGCCCGTCACCTCGGAAGCTGACGTGAGCGTTTCCTTCCCGCAGTGTGACCATGTTCTCACCCAAGACCAATGTCAGGAGTGGCTGTAAGAGACCTTCACGACGCAGGAGCACTCACACCTGGTGGGCAGCTGGCTGACCTTCCGAGTAAACTTGGTGATTTGGAGAAACCCTTTAAACAGTTCACTGACTTTTCACACAAGTGTAGACCTGTGTGTGTCTGTGTGTATGTACACGTGTACGCAGGCATGTGCACACATTGATGTATGTCCTTCAGTCAAAGTTAACTCTGATGTATGTACATGTGTACGCAGACGTGTGCACCATCGATGTATGTCCGTCAGCCCGTCCCTGGTTTCTTTTGAAAGCTGGGAAGGTGCTGATCTGCTCACGATGGAAGCAGTCAGTGTGAGGGAGACACGACCCACAGGGTCTAAACTCAGAGCAGAACCGACTGCCCTTCCCTGAGCCGTCACGGTGCCCGCCAGGTCCCTTACATGTGGTCAGTGCTTGGTGTTTGTGCTTAAACACCTGCATGGTGGCACGCAGGGATGCTAGTCTTTCGAGAGTCCTTTCGTGGTCCGGGAAGTCAGAGTTCATGTGCGTCTGCACCGTGTCTGCTGGGATGGAGTCGCACAGGAACGGGGATCCAGGCCGTTTAGTGCCCGTCTCACCTTGAGCCCCTCCTGACCTTTGTCTTCTCTGCCTCCTCAAGTCAGCAGTGCCCTTCGGACAGCCCTCCGCCGACCCAGCTCCGCCGGCGGCTGGCTGTGGCCCAGGGCCCGGTGGCCGTGCGCTGCGTGCAGTTCTCAGGTACGGCGCGGGGAGGTGCTCACTGCCCGTGGCCCTCGTGCATAGAGTTTAAGCGACCTCGCGACCTCGCGACCTCGGTGGCCTGGAGCCGCAGGGCAGTGCTGGGTTAGACTGAGACCAGCACTCGTCCCCCGTGTGTGGGAGGAGTGGGTGCAGAGCCCGGCCGCACTCCAGGCCTGCGGAGTCGCGTGTCCGCCTTTTCCTACATGAGGGCCTGGGGAAGACTGCTCGGAGGGTCTGTGTGGGGAGGAAAAGCAGCCCCTCCCCGGTTTCCTGGGGGGCGGAGGAGCCCACGGGCGAGGACTGTGTGTCCGTCGGCGCTGTCCCTCCCGCAGCCAGGCCGCTCGGCTCTGGCAGCTGTCCTGTCTCAAGGGCATGGAGACCCCTCCCCAAACTCCCCTCCTGGCCACCGGCGTTTTCCTAATGAATTTGGGAGGAGAGAGGAGGCGGCTCTCCTGCAGCAGCTCCCGGTCTCACTGATCTCCGCTCCTTTCAGAGTAAATGCTGGACCCAGGCCCTGCCCTCGGTCCGCGGTGGACGGGGGCCTGGCCGGTGCTGCACCCGGGCCGCCTCCTCCAGTGAGTGACCAGCCGCTGCCCGAGTACCACTGGCGGATCCGGGGTTACTGACAGCCGTGCTGAGTCCCCTTTGCTTTTCATGCAGTTCCAGCCAAACACGCTGTAGGATAACTGGGGAGGTTAGAGCTGGAGGTACTGTCCCCCCCAGACCGCAGCCTCGCTCAGTGACGACACGTCTTTGTCTTTGTGATGTTCGATGTGCTTGCTACTGAGCGTGGGACTGTGAGGTAGGACCCGCCATCTGAACGTCCCGGAGGAAGTCGTGGTTGATTTCTGCCCCCCCTCAGGGAAACGTGAGACGGAACTGCTTAGCAAACATGCTGCTTACACGTCTGCTGGGGCAGGCCGACGGCAGGGGCCCAGGGCGGAGCCGTGGTCCAGGGAGCTCTGGGCTCAGACCTGCATTGGCGCCTCAGCCTCGCGTCCTCAGCTCCCTGTGGACGAAGCCCAGCAGCCTCAGGGCTGGGGTTCAGCCTCAGGGGAGCCGGGACCTGCTCGTCCCGGATGCCGTCACTTCCCGAGGGGCCGATCCAGTCACCTGAACATCGTCTCTGCTTTCTCGAGCAGGAGACGGGCGCTGGCTGGCCTGTGGCCTGGCCGACCACCTGTCCCTGGTCTTCGATGCCCATCTGACTGGAGCACCTGCTGTTTTCTCAGGTAAGACGTGGCCACCCTGGTCTCCGTGAATTCACGGGCGGGTCTCTCCGGCCTGGAGTTGGTCGCTGAGGCCACTTTCGTTCCCTTTGAGACAAGACCAGAGTAGAACCTGACTGGAGTCGGGGGAGGAGGCAGCGAGGTTTGACCCATTGGCCTCCGCTGGGCCTGCCCTCCACCCAGAGTGGGGTCCCCTGTGGGCCCAGAGCTGCGGCCGGAGCCCAGTTACATGTGGTGACTTCCCGTGGGCGGGCGTCCCTCTGACGTGTGGCCTCGTCGGCTCTTTGCTGAGTGTGGGTGAGGGAGTCGGGGTGACCTGAGCCAGGAGAGGGAGCCGCTCGGCTGGAAAGAGGGTGCGTGTGGAGGTCCCGTAGCTGGATGGTGGGTGGGGCTGCCCTCCCCGGGGCTGTATGGGTGGCAGCACCTGGATCTCCGGGCACCCGGGCACCTGGGCATCTAGGCACCTGGGCACCCGGGCACCTAGGCAGTGGTGCGGAGCCTCAACTGCCATTACCAGCGACCATTGTCAGCTCAGCAGCAGCGAGATGGAAACTCCCTGAAAGGCCACCAGGGGGCAGCAGAGCCATCTTTTCTTGGGTCCTGTCAGAACTGATCAGAACCAATCAAATCAGACCTCTCTCTCCCTGGTCCCCTGGTGTCCCCCCCCCCCCCCCCCCCCGCCCCCGTCTCCTTTAGGTCATGATGGGGCAGTGAGCGCCCTGGGCTGGAGCCACGACGCCCGGTGGCTGCTGTCGGCCTCCCTGGACGGGACCCTGAGGGTGTGGTCGGCCCGCAGCCGGGAGCCCGCCCTGTGCCTGGTAAGGGGTGATTCCTGGCGATTTCGGAGCCAGCCCTGCCACCTCGAGGTCAGGGAGGCCCAGTGGGGCAGGCAGACCCTGCTCCACGCCAGGAGGTGGGAAACGAGGAAACCAGGAGTTTGTTCAGGCACTGAAGTTAGTGGCCGAGTTGTTTTTACACAGGATGGGCACACGTGTAACACACACACACACGCAGTGAAACATCCCTTTCGTTTGTTAAGTTCTCAGGATGGCAAAGCTGTTACCACTGAAACACTGGGGACTTTAGATATGTACTCAGCGTGTGTGTGTGGGGGGGGGGGGGGGGCAGTGACAGCGGCCCAGGGCCTGGAAGTGGAGCAAGTGCCTTTTGGGGAGAAAACATCTTGTTTCAGTGAATCCGCAGGTCGTTCGGAAGCGGAACGGTAGGACAAGAGGGGAGAGTGACAACAGGACACGAGAGCCGTGCACTGCCAGCCTGCAAGGCTCATTGCAGGAAAGGGCGGCGCCAGGAGGCCTGGGGGGAGGGGGGCACAGGCCCGGTGCGGGCTCCGGGGTCGGGCGGTGTCACGGCCACGTGTGGGCTGTGCAATGTGAGTGTGGGCCCCTCACAACTACATTTTAAAACCTGTGTAAGGTTTTGGCTTTAACAAAATCCTTGATACTTAATATCTTTGCTGCCAAGTTTTATGACTTTTGTTTTAAAGTTTTCAATGGCCAGACCTCAAAACACTCATGACAGGAAAATCTAGTCATATAATATCTTTTAGAAGAAGGGGGAGAAGAGACAAACATCGTGAATTGGTTGAGCAGAGACTGTTTAGCATTTAGAACAGGTGGGTGTCAGGTGTAAAGATGGAAGAACGCCGGTTAGAGTAGCGGCGTTTATCCCAGTGGGATAAGCATGAGGGCAGCGTGAGGGCAGCGTGAGGGTAGCGTGAGGGCAGTGTGCGGGCAGCGTGAGGGCAGCGTGTGGGTAACGGCTGTGACATGCTTACAGGGCACAGACGTGTTCCCGGAGCCTGTGCACCACGCGCAGTTCTACTACCTCGATTCGTTCGTGCTCGTGTCCTCGGGCCCCGAGTTCCAGCTGCTCAGGCACCACCTGGACACCCGCAAAGATGAGATCAAAAGGTGGGCGGCCCGTCCGGAGCCACGTCTCCTGTGGTGGGAGGAAGCGTGTTTCAGCGATCGGTGACGTGTGAGGCAGTGTCTACATTTAAACATAGTTTTCATCCAAACTGTGGGGGCCTCACGTTACCGCGGTGTGTGTGTGTGGGGGGGCGGGGGGGCTGCCTCCTGCTTCCACGCCCGTCCTGAGCCTCATTCCCAAGCCTAGGACTCCGCCCACTTTGCCCTGGAGTCTGAGCTGCCCCTGCGGGCCCCCCAGGCCTCCATGCCTGGCTCTGCATGTCCTGGCCCAGACCCCACCCTGCACTCGCCTGCCGTCGAAGGTGCGGGCTGATGGCCTGGCTTGTCCTCACTGAGCCCCCAGCAGCTTTGCCCCGTCACCTGCTGTCCCTGCCAGTGCCCCAGGCCTCCCCCACCTGGGCCAGGCTGGCCACCGTGACTCGGCCACGCTTCCCTGGGACTGTGCTCCGCGCCGTCCTCGCCACGGCTGAGACACGCGTGTGAAACCTAGGGAACATCAAGCTGTTGTGTGTGATGGGAGCACGGTCACTGGTACCGTGGGTGCTTCCGAGGCCTGCGGTTACCGTAGGGTTGGGAGCCATGTGCTTTCTCACGGACGGCAGTGCCGAGTTTGTGGCTGAGATGGCGGTAGTTTTCATGAAGTCGTAAAGTCAGTCAGGTGGCTGGCTCACATTCCCTCGTCCTAAAACGTGATCATATGAGGGGATGTGAACACTTACATGTCCAGCGTTTCACAGGTAGGACGCTTAGTTGTGGAGGGAAACAGACACTGACATCTTGTCTGTTCCAGATACAAACAGAGGAGCCGGTGCACCCGCGTGTTCCGGCTCCCCACGACGGGGGCCGCGGAGATCACCGGCCTGTCGGCCGCCAACGAGTTTTATTCCCGTATCCTTTCTCCTGTCCCGAGGGCTGCGGCCGGAGCGTCTCAGCTCCGCCCCGAGTGGCACTGCGGAGCCCAGACCCCAGTGAACTGATTCTGAACAATGTGACAGCTCGTCTCAGCAGTGGGGGGCCCTACGGGATAGAAAGGGGACGCGGCGGCGCCTCTGACCGGCAGCGGCACACGGTGTCGGCTCCGCGTCTGGGACCGCGTGACTTCGTGCAGGGCCAGACCCACCCCAGGGGCCTCGAAACAGCTGCAGTTCAGGGGAACATAACACAGAGCCCAAAGCTTTCCTTATTTAGCCTTTAGGGCTAACATCAGCCCTTTTCATTAAAAAGCATCCATTTAAAATTACTTGGAGGCAAAAATCAAAATCTTCAGGAATCTATTTTGTAACATTTTAATTTACTCAGAGGCCCCATTTAATTCTTTTGAAGAGTTCTGTAGTTGAAATTTTATAAGGACTGGCCTTTGGTATTAGAAGGTTCTAAAATATTCTGTTAATATGCGTTATTTTTAGTCTAGAACCTTTTGCTAAAAACAGAACAAACAGCCTCCTGCAGAAGTGTGCTGTTGGCCTGCGGTTCCCCACGTGAAGGTTCTGCTCTGCTGCCCGCGTGGGGCCCAGGATCAAACCCCTGCCCTTTGTCCGATGTGCACGTCTCAGGACTTGGGTAGATTTTCCTGCCGTTCTGGCTAAGCACCGGCAGTTGGGTAGTTCATAGGGTCACGTGACCCCTCAGAGCCCACGGAGTTGGTCACACTCACCTGTGATGTGTCCCGGACATGGCCACGGGGCCACTGCCCAGCCTCAGACCGGTCCAAGCCAGCCCCTCCTCCTGCACACGCAGCCGCGCAGCTGAGCGTCTCCGATTGGAGTATTTCCCAGGCGCCTCGACCCTCATTTATCTCATGGTGGAACTTGGTCTTTCACCTCGAAATCTGCTCTGCCCGGGCCTCCCCTTTGTCCTCAGCCCCCCACCCCCCACCCCCGCTTAGAGAGGGGGGGCCCACGTGGGGAGCAGGCTGAGACCCCACCTCTGTGGACGTAGGCGTTCCCTAATGGAGCCCAGACCTGGTGCTGGCCGCCAGCCGGAGCAGGACAGTGGAAGTTTTCGACCTCAACGCGGGCCGCAGCGCCGCCGTGATCCAGGGGGTCCATTCCCGGCCCCCCCACCAGATCTGCCAGAACCAGGTGAGTGAGGTCGGGCCTGCACATCGCCTGTGAAACGCCACGTCCAAGGCTGTCACCGATGCGTTGGGAGATGCACTGTCACGTCTCCCTCCAAACCCAAGGCGAGT
>NW_005871780.1:254252-268599 GCF_000147115.1 Myotis lucifugus | reverse complement strand
CTACGCACTTGGACAAAGCTGACCATGGAAAAATTTACCCAGACACTAACTCTAAAAGAGTAAGAGCATGCTGTTACTCTTTCATTAAAGGTAATGAAACGGAAGGATTTTTTTTAAGGGGGTTGATAAAATAGTTAAATTACCTGCCCAAGGTCAGTAAGTTTATGAGTGGTGGGGTCAGTAATAAAATTCTGATTTGGTTGGACAGAGCCTATGGGGTTATATTTGGATTTTAATTTTGGTTCTACAACTTGCTGTGTGACCTCAGACAAGTTGCATAAGCTCTCTGAGCATTGATTTTCTCATTAAAACAAATGAGAATAATATAGCACCTATATCTTGGGATGATTATGACTTAACACGTGAAAAATATCTAGGTAGTGCTTGACACATAGCAGAGCTGCACAAAGTGTTAGTTTCTTTTCTGAGCTACAGGACGCTGCCCATGGTATGCCAGAAGGAAGGTTAAGTGCTTGGTCCAACACTTGAGTACTTGTCAGTAGCCATTGTTGTAGTGTCTGGTTGACGGGGATTTAATCTCTGTGTCCTACTGCCCTCTTCTGGATATCAAACATCAGATCTGCTTGTGAATTCAGCTTATTGGTCCTAACAGAGCAAGCTCTGGACCCAACTCAATAATGCCTACTCCAAAGATGCAATGGAAGCAATTGCTAGATACAACAAGTATGCATTTGCACAGAACCAGGAGCTGGAAATGATAATTACTAATTACTATACTTGGTGGGTCGAAGCTATGATGAAGTAGCTAAAAGTACAGTTCCTTTAACTGTACTTCAATGTGTGTGCCAGGTAGTCTAACTCTGTCTGACAGTTCTAAGTTAGCCACAAACACTGACCAAACTGTGGATAAACAGATATGAGTAACCTAAAAAATACTTTGAGATGGACCTTGAAGAGAATCCTAACCTATCTCACTATTTGTTCAGCCATCCGCCAAGCTTTTAAAACATTAATTGCATTTATTCACATACATATAAACCACCTGTTTCTAATTTATTCATATCTTTGGTAATAAACTGCTGTTTGGTACCAAGTTGATGTCCAAAAAAGCTGAAGACATCCTTATAAGTGTTCAGATGTTTAGAAGTTTTTCTTAGGTAAACATGGCGAAATGTATCAAATAAGTAATGAAATATCTGAGGTCCAAGGCATATCAAAGGATAATTTATAGAGATTGGAAATATTAGAGGAAAACAATTATTTCAGGCAAATAGCGAAATTCAAATTTCTACCTAAAATTAACTGAAAAGAAATGACCTGTTATGTTCCCTGATGACTTACTGAAGGTATAAGTGGTCCCTACTTTATTTTTAAGAAAAATATAGAAACAACTAGATAATATCTTGGACTTTTCAACCCTCAAGATTAATTTTTAAGTTGGTTTTACTCAATATCATTACAATTTTAGTGGTAAAAAGAACTCTTGACTTGGAATATATGGATGGGTTATGGGGTGAATGGACAGATGAATGAATGGTTCAACAGAAGGAATACCCTTAGGATTTTAAATTTTTAATGTATTTTCCAATTGCTTCCATGATCCATACATTCCAAACACAAATCATTTTTCTTATTATTTCAAATAATTGTTTTATGATCAATACCATCTAAATGGAGATATGCATTGCTTTAAAAAGCAAATACCAACACAGAATTTGAGTCAAATTACATTTTAACTGTGCTAACGAAAAATTATCAACATTCTGGAAATAAATCCTTCTGTAAAGTGAAGAATAATTTTATGTACCTAATAACAACCTCGCTTATGTTTTATAAATCTCTAGTATCACACATTGAATGTGTTAAAGCAGAACCTGCAAAGCAGTATTACATATTAAAAATACTAAGATATGTCCTGGTTTAGACTTGATATTCATAGATAAGAAATAATATTTTCAACATCACTTAGCAAAGGAGGGATGAAGTTAGAGCCAATCTCAGGACTGCAAGATATTAGACATCTGCTATGTTCCCTTCAGGAACACATGCACACTTTCAAGGAAACACACACACACACACAATTCAGATGCCCATGTTCTCATTTAGCAAACACTAACGGCCTATCATCAAGACCCAATTCAAAATTTATCTTCTCAACAAATCCCCCAACACTCTCCAACAGATTAAATGCCCTTTACTCTGTTATCCTGCTCACTTGTTAATTTTTCTTTATTGCCTTTATTACATTACTAGAGGCCCAATGCACGAAATTCGTGCAAGGGGCTTGGCCCTCGCAGCCCCGGCTTCGTCTGGAAGGTCGTTCTGCTGTTCGGTCTAATTAGCATATTAGCTCTTTATTATATAGGATGTTATAATTACTGTTTATGTGTCTGTCATTTATCTAGACCATGAACTCTGCAAAAGTATGGTCTCTATGTCTTTTTTTTTTTTAATATATTTTATTGATTTTTTACAGAGAGGAAGGGAGAGAGATAGAGAGTCAGAAACATCGATGAGAGAGAAACATCAACCAGCTGCCTCCTGCACATGTCCTACTGGGGATGTGCCTGCAACCCAAGTACATGCCCTTGACCGGAATCGAACCTGGGACCTTTCAGTCCGCAGGCCGACGCTCTATCCACTGAGCCAAACCGGTTTCGGCTGGTCTCTCTGTCTTACTCAGATTTTTAGCCCCAGCACCTAACCTGATGCCTAGAACATAGCACAGGCTTTAACAAATGTGGTTGCAAACATGGATAACTTGTTTGAAAATCTTTTGGTTGTTTTGTCTGTGTATTGAACACTAAACATATGAGTCAGCTGACTTCTAACAACAGTTCTCTGCCCAAAGACAAAGCCACCTCTCCATTCATTCGGTGCAAGTGGTCGTTTTCAGTCCCACGTGATATTCAGCCACAGGCTGGCAAACAATGCGGTGGGAACTGAGACACAAAGTGGATTATTTCAGCTAGATAACCTTTCGGGTTCCTTCCCAACATGACCTCCTGTGATTCTACTGTGGGCTGCTTTCTTTCTCATCTGCTCATTTACCTTCTTCTTACTTTGAGAGAACCTCCTGGGGCAGTGACACTGGATTCCTCAACACCAGGGATGTCTTGAAAACCTGGGGAAGCTAAAAGGTTCGAGTCATGTGATGCTGGCCCTATAAATCACCCAGAACACGGGTAAGCTGTCTCCTCTCTCTCTTGGCATCTCCTAAATTCTAAGGTTGTGCATCGTTTTTACTGATTCTGACTCAGACTCCCTTTCACATTTTCCAGCTGGAGCTTCTCTCTCTTACATTGGTGCCCCAGTCACATTGATGCTCCCACCAGTTTTAACCACAGCGACACAAGTACTACTATGTATGTGGCACGGTGCTGGGCACTTCACCTCCACTGCCAATATGCTCCTGTGAGGTAAGTACACTGTGGTTTCCACATTAAAACAGCAAGAAACTAAAACTGAAAAACTTGTCCAATCCCCAGCACTAAAACGTAGTGGGACTGCAAATGTAGCCCATGGCCTACCTGCTCCAGGGTGCGTGTTCCTAACCACCAAACCAGTGCTTCTCAAACTTTACCGTGTGCTCGGATCACCTGGGGATCATGCTTATGGTCCTACATACAGATTTTGTAAATTAATAATCCACACATGAAACCTGTATGTTCATGCTGACTAATGCCACCCCAATAAAATTTATTTAAAAAAAAAAAAAAAAGCAGATCCTAGCCCTAGCCAGTTTGGCTCAGTAGATAGAGCATTGGCCCATGGACTGAAGGGTCCCAGGTTCGATTCTGGTCAAGGGCACGTACCTTGGTTGCAGGCTCTATCCCAGGCCCTGCTGGGGCACGTGCAGGAGGCAACCAATTGATGTGTCTCTCTCACATCAATGTTTCTCTCTCTATCTGTCTCTCCTCTTCCCTTCCATGCTCTCTAAAAATCAATGGAAAAATATCCTCGAGTAAGGATTACCCAAAAAAAATCAGATCCTTATTCAGTCAATCTGGGTTGGGGCCTGGGATTCTGCATTTCTAATAAGCTCCCAAAGATGTATCTGTTGACCCTCTAATTACTCTTTGAGTATCAAGTAGCAACACTCCATGCTCTTTCTAAATGCTGCCTTGCTCCAGGCATTGAATAACCAGTTCTTCTTGACTTCAACCCAGATTCAGACCCAACAAGAAGATAAGACAGCGTGGCGGGTGGGTTAACCACGCCTGGCACATGCACTCTCGCCCATGCAGTTACCTCCTCACAGGGCTAAGCAGCACCGTGGCTGACCACACAGAGGGGCCATGTCAGCATCTTCAGTCCACTACAGAGTGGAAAGATCGCCTTATAACTCATTCTCCTCTGACCTAAATTTACCAGAATTTTAATTTATTATTACTGCATCCAAAGCAATAATAATAATAATGCATTGAACCACTGAACAACATATTATCCAAAATAGGTACTTTTTAAAAAATAGATTTTATTGATTTCTAAGAGTAAGGGAGAGAGAGATAGAAATATCAAAGATGAGGGAAAATCATTGATTGACTGCTTCCTGCATCGAGCTGGCAACCCAGGCATGTGCCCTGACCAGGAATCAAACCATGACCTCCTAGTTCATAGGTTGACGCTCTGAGCCACAATGGCTGGGACAAAATAGGTACTTTTTAAAGCACTTGTTACTAAAAAACTTTTTTTAAAGCTAAAGAAGAATACCATCCCTGAAGGAAGATCACGACGAGCAAATTTAATAATTTAATGTTACAAGATATGAAATCAATCGACTTGAGTAACTTTTAATTCATTATAGTGCAAATATGCCAATTATACCTGATTTATTCAAGAAGTTCAGCAGCACTGGATCCTGATATAAACTGGTTGCCATGACATCGAGACTTTACAAGGACACCGTAAAGATCATGATGATAGTGGCAAGGTATTAAGTTTGACCTTCCATTGATTTAATGATAAATGATAACACTGTTGTATTATCCTGTCAAAGAACACTAGTCAGACACAAGGTATAAGCATAAAGATTTTATATATATCCAGCTTCTTCTTTTATTGGAAGTAGTTTAAAAGCAGCTAAAAGAAAATTGTGTCACTTAAAAGCAAGATTGTCTGTGTGCATGTTTGTATATATGCATGTATACTTACACACTTACATATTCCTATACCACATGTTCACATGTACATCTCATTGACAATTTCATTTGCCATTATATTCAATTAAAGAATAAATTTGGGGGCAGGAGGAACAGGTGAAGCACGGGGATTTTTCAGGCAGTGAAACTATCCTGCATGATACTATAATGATAGATATTTGACATCATGCATTTGCCAAAATCCATAGAACTATATGAAACCAAGAGTGAAGCTTAATATAAACTATGGACATCAGTTATTAATAACGCATCATCAATATCAGTGTGCTAATTATGATAAATTCATCACTAACACAAGATGTTAATAATAGGGAAATTCTTATGGGGAGCAAGCTGTGAGAGAGAGAGAGAGAGAGAGAGAGAGAGAGAGAGAGAGAGAGAATCTCTGTACTACCTGATTGATTTTTCTGTGAATTTAAAAATGTTCTAAAAAATAACATTTATGAGTTTTAAAAATACATGCACACACTCAAATCATAGAGGAACCACTAGATATAAAGATCATAAACTAAGGTGGCATGGTCAAGAAATCAGTGATACTGCCAGGTAAGAAACTTAAAAACTGTAAAGTAGAAAACATCTGTCTCACCCACTCTCCCCTTTTCACCTGTCACCCTCCATCCCTTCCTGCATTTCCAACACGCACAGGCACACACACATTGTGTCTTCACGCAGCCCGGGGCTTGACTGGAGCCTTCCACCACCCTCACCAGGTCCTGACCAAAGTCCATTCATATCCTAGGCCTCAGCTTACCCATCCAAACCTCTGCTCCAATTCCCCAGGGCTTCCTCACAGAGACGATGCCCAAGAGGAGGAGGTGGTATTCTGACAGCATTGTACGTACACAGCACATGCATTACCGCCACCAGATAAAGACATGGCCCCATGGCTCGGCTCAATCAAAGATGCGTGTCTTTAGCAGGCTGCCAAGATGGTGATGGGGAAATTTCCTGGGGCTGAGAGACCACAGGAAGAGGCTGACGACCTTATCATTCCACTAAGAGTTTCTAAGGGAACTTACAAAGGAGACACATGGATACCCTTTCTCTGCGCGGCAGGTGCTAGGAGCTTACATAGGACTGGGTGGGACAAGTAGGGGTACTGGGGCATGAGCCACCCCAGGTAAGGGGAAAACACCTATCGTGATTGTCAGGCAGGAACACGGCCTGTTCCGGGGACCAGCACAAGCCAGCATGCTGTGGGGGACAGGAGAGGGGTCAGGGAGGGGGCTTGGGGGAAGCAATTCCTGTTCTGCCCCAGATCAAACAATATCGAGCACAAGGGTCTGGCCACTCATGTCATGGAATAGTCATTCCTCTACTCCCGAGAAATGCTATTGGTACAGGAAGTATTTATCGCTCAGATTCCAGCAACAAGACAGGAAAAAGGACTATTTTGCAGCATATGAGCCACCTGATAGCTTCAAACCCACCACAAGTAGCTCGAGAGCTGCTCTCTGCCTTTCATTTTAAAAAAAGGAAGGAGTCTGCCCTTGCTGGTTTGACTCAGTGGACAGAGCATCAGCGTGTGGACTGAAAGGCCCCAGGTTCCATTCTGGTCAAGGGCACATGCCCGGGTTGCAGGCTCGATACCCAGTAGGGGGCGTGCAAGAGGCAGCTGATCAATGATTCTCTCTCATCATTGATGTTTCTATCTCTCTCTCCCCTCCTCTCTGAAATCAAAAATATATATTTTTATTTTTTTTTAAAAAAAGGGAGTCTACATTCTGCGCCAAGCCTAGCACATGTCAATGCAGACTGTCACCTGAAGGAAAGACAGCCACTCTACTTATGTGTTTATTTCATGACTAGAGGCCCGATTCACGAAATTCGTACAAGAGTAGGCCTCCCCTTCCCCAGCTGCCGGCACCAGCTTCCTTCTGGCACCCGGGACCTGGCTTCCCTCACAGTCCCAGCTTCATCCGGAAGGTTGTCCAGAAGGTCATCCAGAAGGACATCTGGTCTAATTAGCATATTACGCTTTTATTATTATAGATGGCTGTCCTGCCTTGGTCCTTGGTCCTTAGTCCAAGCTTTGCAAAACTGCCGCATGCTCCTAGAGGCAGTTCTGGTGGTGATCTCTACCAAGGATCGTTGCTGGGGTTGCTGGGTTGGGGAGAGAGAAATGGGAGAGGGTTTGGTGCTGAAGAAAGGAAAGAAAAAGTGAGGAGGCAAACTGCAGCTCTTCGTAAGTTCATGAATTTCTCGGCATACCTGCTGGAAGGCTTCCTACCCTTTAAAAAATCCTCTCTTGGATCGTATCCGTCTGTCCACGTTTTCTTTCCCTGAGTCCCCACTGACCGCCTCTGTGCGTGGCTGCACAGTTCTGCTCTGCTCCGCGTCAGAGGGGAGCCTGGGAGCCTCGATCCCCGAAAGAATCATCTTCCACCCACAGTCACTGGTATAAATGCTCCTCGGGAACTCACAGTGGCCGTCTGGTCTTTAGTTTACCTGAGAGCAGTCTTGGCTTGTTTTCTATTTAACGGCAAGGCAGGCAGAGAGCACAGTAAATGAAAAGGTCTTTCCAGCCAGGTTCTCAGTGAGATTTACTTTTCAGCAAATCAAAGACCCCTGGGAGTAAACTGCTCATCCTTGGAGATGTACCAGTACAGTTTCTATCCTACCTGTCAAGTCGGGCAAAGAAACTATTTGCTAAGTATCCTGTTCCCCTGGAAATGAACGCTTATGTGCACTGCTTCCAGCACTGTGTCCTTCTCCTCCTGGATCAAATATAGATTCTGGGCCTCCTCTCAGGGACACCCACCTCTCCCATTTCTCTGGCAGAGTCTCTCTCGCCATCCTGATGGGCTGTGCTGTGGCCAACTGGTCAACTGCCTCCTGGCTTCCCTGGCTGCGCACACGACAGCCTCAGACTCTGAAAATGCCCACTGCCTCCACCATTGACTGGTCCCGTCCTCGAAGATGAGTTGAACTAACTAAACCAAAATGTTTATTCTTTCCTGGAACACCCCACTAGCTCCTTCTTGTCTGCCTTAATAGCGAGCAGATCATTGTCCATTTTCCGTTCTTAGAAGAGTCTTTACTAAAAATGGACTAACTTGCACGGCTGGTATTGCTCAGGGGTTGAGCGTCGACTCAGGAACCAAGAGGTCATCAGTTCGATTCCCAGTCAAGGCACATGCCTGGGTTGCAGCCTCGATCCCCAGTGGGGAGTGTGCGGGAGGCAGCTGATCAATGATTCTCTCTCATCATTGATGTTTCTATCTCTCTCTCCCTCTCTGAAATCATTTTTTAAAAAAAAAAAAGATAATGGCAAACACAAGAGTATATGCCCTGCCTAAAAATATTCAAATCTATTTTTTACCAATACTTTTTGATATTTCAAGCTACCATTGGCCAAATTCAACTATGGAGTCCCATAGCTGTGATCTTGGTAACCAACCTCTCTCAAGACTCTACTATCTCAGTTGCTGTGAATGGACTACGAAAACATCTTACTTTTGGTCTCACAGCAAAGCCTTGTGGAGACACATCATCACTATCGCAATTCTAACCTCTAGCATTTTCTTCAGTTGTGCCACTAAGAGTTCGCCTCAGGAATGCTGACCATTCTCCAGTCCCAGGTGGAGCTGGCTTTTAACACCACTGAAAACTAACTACCTTGTTATCAGATTTCAAGATCCTGGATGGAGACCACAGACTTTGCAGCCGTTATCCTGCCCCCGCTCCCCGCCGGAATGTAGCCTTTCTTCCTTATCTATAATAATCTATAATAATAAAAGTGTAATATGCTAATTAGACCGGACGTCCTTCCAGATGACCTTCGGACAAAGCCGGAGCTGCGAGGGAAGCCCGGGTCCTGGGTGCCTATTGGCAGCCAGAGGGAAGCCTGGGTCCTGGGTGCGGGAGGGAAGCCGGTGCTGGCAGCCGAGTGAAGAAAGGCCTACTCTTGCACGAATTTCGTGCATCGGGCCTGTAGTCCATATATAATCAACAGGGGAGAAGAGGTAGAGCAGAATTTACAGGATGACCTGCTGTTCTCCCCACACTGCCGCCATTATTGGAATAAATGCTCATATGATTCAACCCTGTCTCTGCTTAATTTGGCTCAAGTGGTGATAGGTGGCCTGGACCCGTTCCCTCCTCTCTACACTGGGCACTTCCACTTAACCATTTGGACCCAACAGACACCCTCTCTACACTGATCTTATTCACTAGCTTCCTGCTCACATAAGAAGGTTAAAGTAGGACCTATGGTTTATCTAGTTCAGGGGTCCTCAAACTAGGCCCACGGGCCACATGCAAATACAAATATTGTATTTGTTCCCATTTTGTTTTTTTACTTCAAAATAAGATATGTGCAGTGTGCATAGGAATTTGTTCATAGTTTTTTTTTTAACTATAGTCCGGCCCTCCAACAGTCTGAGGGACAGTGAACTGGCCCCCTGTTTATAAAGTTTGAGGACCCCTGATCTAGTTTCATTATAAAGTTAGGCAAGTGTTTTTGAGGAATAATTAGTACTATAGAAGGGAAAAAATACTCACGGTATGTTAAGTAAAAGGGTCAGAAACCCACACCATATATACAGTATGATTTCAATCCTGGGAGCAGAGTTACCTTTTGTTGATTCATTTTAAGGTGGTTTGGATTTTATCTAGATTGTTCTCAGTCTTTTCAAAGGCTCGATTAATTATTTAAGAATAAGACACATAATGTTCTTTGTTTCCTTTCTAAATATCATCCAAATCCTTGAAGCTGATCTTCCTCCATTGTGTAGCTTCCACGCATTCTGATTTGTATCTCCTGACCTTAGATCCTAACCTTAATTCTCCTCCTCCTCCTAAAAACAGAACCTCTAACAAGAGCCACTGTAAATAACACATTGTGGTTCCAAGACTGCTAGACTCTTCTCAGGGTGGGTGGCTTTGTTAAAGAGAGACTTTACAATCACTTGGTCCTTGTCTGTGAATGGCTTTCTTGTTTAGCCAAGTTACCTAATAATTAACACAGATCAACCAATTAGGCTAACACTCCTGTCGCCCATGCTTGCCCTGAATTCTGGCTTTTTTTTTAGTGCAAATGAAAGCCTACTAATTAAATAAACTTGAATGCCAACAGATAACGCACAAGAATTGATTCAAAAAATACATTCCTTTCTAAATTGATATGAATTCAAAAGGAAGGGGAGGGCTTCAAATTCAGCTGCCTATCTGATAAAAAGACATTGTATGTTAGAATTCACAGAACTGAAATAAACTGAAGCAACACACTCTGCTAGAAAGTGAAAGAGCACTAACCCCATGGTTACTTCTGATGCAATATAAATATATTATGAACGGGACAGAGTCCGATGCACTAGCTCAGTGCTTTGCAATGCATTCATTTTACATGCCCATGATTCCTGGGATCAGGGTGTCAGACCAGGGGGGAGGGCCACAACAAAAACTGACACTAGCGTGATGAGCTAGTTTTAAACTTGTGTCTAAAACTCATTTGCTGTGCTTTAGATTAAGGGTGTAGACAGAAAGGGGCCACGTGGTAACCTGACAAGCTCAGGGAAGGCCTGCATGGAGGCCTTGCAAACTCAGAGACCTAGAGTAACCACAAAGGACGGTCTGAAATTAAAACTTGAACTAAAAGCAGTTTATGGTGGGTAGTCATCTCCTAGGCTGGTATCCTCCCTGACAAAGATCAATTTTGATCTTAACTGAGCCTATTGTCTTTTTGCATCTACGATAGCATACCTTTAGAATGTCAGGGTCACTTCCCTCTTTCCCGACCCCTCAGGGTACAACCAATGCACCAGGGCAACGGCCACAAATTCCCTCATTGTTGTGGGATTAACTGTTGACTGTTCACTAGCCTGCACCCACCTATGTCAAAGAAGCATGCGTCTATCATTTTACTTTTTATCCAATCCCAGAGGTCCCCCCCCCTTTGCTTTCTCCCATCTCCCTTATCTATCACCAAAGGAGTTCATGTAACCCACTTCCTTCTCCTCCTTTGATTGTAATGTAGAAAACACAAGAGGCAGATCAGAAGAGGGCATTTATGGATTCTGTCATCTGGTTTAAGGGGGATATTTCAAGGTGGAGAGTTGAGATTAGACAAAGTTTATCACACAGTCCTACAGGATTGGTGAATATAGCAACACATGTCTTAAAGAAAATAGTGATAAATAAACGGATTAAATGAGCAATCTATCATCCTGGTAGAACTGTGTGCCCATGCAAACAAACTCTTCGTTCAGATAAACTAACTTGCAAGAATTTCCTGAAGTAAAGAGTAATTCACTGGTTTTACAGTTTTATCTTACTGAGGAAGAATATCCTAGAACAATTAGGTCACGCTCACAGTTATCTCACTTCCAAACGTCTCACCACTTCCTGATTCACAGCTAGTCTCAGGCTATGGTTTATAACAAAACGTTCTTGAGTTCTTGTAGGATAAGAGAGGAACAATGCATAGAGCCCCCTTTTTTCACTGCTAATGGCAGTTATTCTTGGAGCGCACAGACCCTGAGGCCAACTTCAGAGTCACGGTTTCACTCCCAAAATAAAAGACAGAATGAAGAAAATGCAAAAGTGGAAATCGAAGACCAATGGACAAGGTAGCAGATCAGAGGGAAGCTAAAGGGAAATCATCCACTTTTATATATATATATGTTTTTATTGATTTCAGAGAGGAGAGGAAGGAAGAGGGGGAGAAACATCAATGATGAGAGAGAACCATTGATTGGCTGCCTCCTGCAGGCCCTTGACCAGAACCAAACCTAGGACCCTTGAGTCCACAGGCCAATGCTCTATCCACTGAGCCAAACCAGCTAGGCCACTTTAAGCGCATCAATCCTGGGTTGCCATTATATTGGTTTGTTGAAGTTTTTGTTGTTGTTTTTGAAACTCTTTGGTAGCATTTCCCAAGTGAAGTCTCAAGGATCATGTCCATTTATGTGTGAAGCCCCAACAAGCTGAAAGGGGATATTGAGGTCATGTGATCTACTCAATATGTGATTTTAGAACATACCTCATTTTATTGTGCTTCGCAGATATTGCATTTTTTACAAATCAAGACCCTTAACCAGCAAAAAGATTACTACTTCCTTTTTTGCAATGGCCTGGAAACGAACTCACATTATCTCTATGTCTATATGACTACTTCAGGGAAGCCATGTTGAAACTGGGGTTTCTGAAAACCACCCCCAAGGCCACTATAGTAGTCAGAGAGACATCGCCTTATGTTCATCAATTTATTTGTCACTATGCCGAAAGGTTAAGATGCTGTTATTATAGCTGCTGACGTCGTAATTATCCCCCAAAGCAGAGCTTGTAAGAACCTGTTTTCTGGAAGAATGTCTTTCCCTATATGGGTTGATATTCAACATCAGCTTGTTTTTATTTTTAACTTATTATTGTACATTATCGCTCACTGCCCTAAACACAGGCGCACCACACACACACACACACACACACACACACACCTTTCAGACTGTGGCCTCTGAGCGAGCCAAGCAGACTGCAAATGAAACTTCCCGGTGGAGCAGCACAGGCAGGCATTCCCTTTGATTTTCCTCCTTCCACACACCCTCCGGAGCACTCAGAGGTGAGTGAGGTGAAGATAAGGACAGGTGAGGTAGAGAATAAATGCAACCCCAAACTCCCCCTTAGAGGTCATCTTCTCAGAGAACCTCCAAAGCCCGCCCCCCAAGCAGTTAGTCAGACCAAGCCTCATGTTTCCGGGGTGTCATGAAGGCTGCAGAAGTCATAGAAACCTACTTACCACTGTCAAAACGCATCTGTTGGCAGGAAAGTTTGTGGCAGGCATTCCACGGCTCCTATCCGTGAGGAAACTGGCTTCCTATTTAGAGAAAATGGGCTTGTTACGCCTAAGCAGAGAGATGCCCATGGTGTGGGAAATGACAGGAGCCTGGCTGACCTGGCCAGGAGGTGGTGCCGCTCAGCACCTGAAGGCGAGGGGAGCCCCGGAAATCAAAGCAGAGGCCCCATCTGCCAGGCTGCAATGATGGTGCTATTTGGAGGCAGAAAGGTTGGTCTGGAGCAGCTGGTTCCTCGCCAAGTGACCTTTTAGCGTTTCTGCTTTTGCTGCCTGACAGATGTGTCAACTCAATCATTTCAAAAGCCCCAGAGTAAATAACCAATCGTGAGCGAGGATGACCCAAAGTGAGGACACAGGGGCTGCTGCGCGCTGCACAGCGCGGAGCACAATACCCAGGGACGCAGCCAGGAACATTAGCAGAAGGAGAAGGACACGTTAGCCTTTAGTTTGGACTAAATGGCTCTCCTACCTTCACATCAGTTGCTTTGAAGGGGTGAGGAAAAGGGAAGGGCGGGCTGAACGCCAGCGCTTCCTGGCGGCTTTGCCCTTGGAAGACCAGCCTGCGCTGGGTGCGGGGCTCAGGTGGCACCGGGCGCTCTCACTCCCACCGCTGGGAAGCGCCCAGGGCAGCGCAATTGGCAGCGGGGAAGATGGAGGGGCTGGGGAGGGGCCGGGGAGAGGCAGCTGCAATCAGGTCAGGTCTGATGGCACTTCAAGTCTTGCAAGGAGTTGGTAGAGGCAGCGCAGGTGCTGCTGGGCTGTTTTCTTCAGGGAACTAGGGAGAGAGGCGGGGGCGGGAGGGGGGGCGGGTTGGGGGGAAGCCAAAGGTGAAAGGGCCCAATGCAGCCCTGGCTGAGCTTCGGGGCAATATGATTACCCAGGATTCCTCCAGGGGGGACACAAAACACTCTTGCATGGAAATCTGAGTTATATGCATCCTCCACCCCCACCCCGGGTTTCTAATCCCTTCCCTGCTCTGCTGGGAGCACCATGAGACTAAGGCAGTGGTTCTCAACCTTCTGGCCCTTTCAATACAGTTCCTCATGTTGTGACCCAACCATAAAATTATTTTCGTTGCTACTTCTTAACTGTAATGTGGCTACTGTTATGAATCATAATGTAAATATCTGATATGCAGGATGGTCTTAGGCGACCCCTGTGAAAGGGTCGTTCGACCGCCAAAGGGGTCGAGACCCACAGGTTGAGAACCGCTGGCTGAGGTCAGGTGAGCTGTGCGCAGCTACTGGGCAGTGCGGGGCTCCTCTGTCCATGGAAGAGGCTTCTGGAATTGCACTTTCCAAGACACGGAGGTTCAAATGTTCTTTCATTTTTTTTCTACTTTGAAAGTGTTAGGGATTTTCTCCAGCCCCACCCCTCGTTTTTTAAATTGAGTGACATACATTTAGATTAAACGGAATATCTCTCTCAG
>NW_005871780.1:230838-253812 GCF_000147115.1 Myotis lucifugus | reverse complement strand
ATGAGAGAGAAACATAGACCAGCTGCCTCCTGCACACTCCACTGGGGATGTGCCGCAACCCAGGTACATGCCCTGACCGGATCGACCCTGGGACCTTTCAGTCCGCAGGCCGACGCTCTATCCACTGAGCCAAACCGGGTTTCGGCTGCAACCTGATTCTTAAATTGTCGGTAGCATGGTATTGGCTGTAGTGGTAGCGTTCACACCACAGAAAGTCATCAAGACTCTTTCGCTTCTAGAAGTAGTGGTTCTCAACCTTGGCTGCACATTAGAATCACCTGGGAATCTTTTTAAAATCCTGATTTCTGGGCCTCATCCAGAAAACAGGATTTTAAAAAGATTCCCAGGTGATTCTAATGTGCAGCCAAGGTTGAGAACCACTGCTCTAGAGAGCTGGTTGTTGACACATTCACCTGCCGACCACTGACACAGGTGAGTCTGAGCATAAGAGAATACAGCCATTTGATCATGACGAGATCAGCTTCCTCTCTTTCTCTCCAAGTTTACATTCAGATCCTACATTCAATTAATAGCAAAGCTGAGGCTGATCAATAACATGAGTATTGCTCATTGAAAAGAGGTTTGAGAAATTTTTAAGGATTCTAGTTATATTTTTTAAGGAAGTTTTGCCTGTGTTTTACAGTTAAAAATGCTTCAAAATAGTTTAGAGTTCTCTGTTTTGGGGCCTTACTTTCATAACCTTAGTCGGCCTGCTCCTCAAAATAAAACTTCTGCTCAGTTTTGGCTGATCTGGTTCCTAAAACACCCAGAATACTCCAAACTCATTCCTGACAGCTAGCCTTTGCTTGTTTATGTACGCCCTGTCCGAGCCACATGTGCCTGATCCAATACCTACCTAACCCTGTGCACTCTTCAAAGTCCAATTTAAACCCACCTGCCACAACTCTTCTCTCATAACCCCACTCCACAATGTGCCTCCTTTTGCTTATAACGCTCATGGTTTTTGGTTTTTGTTTTTTTGCTTCTGCCTCTCACTTTTGCTCTTAGTCATGATATACTACCTTGCATTTTTATTTTGCTCTTCTCCGTGAGAATGCCTTGTCTACTCAAATAAAGTGTTATCTCTTGCAGAGCAATAACTTTATGTTACATGAGATAGTATTTATCTTCCTCAGCCCCTGGCACAGCACTATCTAAACCCGTAGTAAGTCCTTAAGGCAGCGATTTTCAACGCTCTGAATATGGACTCCCCAACAGAACTTTTACTAGATACTGTCTGCTGGGCCTGAGCCCTCACAGATGCTGATTGAGTTTGGTTTGTTGTTTTAAAGTTTCCAAACAGTTACATATCAACCTAGTTTATTGCTACCCAGTCCAGAATCCCCTGGTGATTCTTAGATACAGCTATGATTGAGAACCATGACTTAAAAGATAGGGATGGATGGATGGATATGAAACTAAATTATGCAAAGTAATTATCAACACCTTTTATTTTTACCAAGGTTGACACACAGCTAACTGAAATATACAGTATGTTCTTTAGAACTCTCCATGAATTTTTTGAGAATGGAAATCTTGTAGCAAGCTCTCCATCTATTGCAATGTCTGCTACCAAGCAGGTCTTGCATCCATATGTAAAGATAGCGTCACCCTGTCTATCTACTTGTTTCTCCTACCCCACCAACCTGGCTGGTAAAACACTCCATCTATCAACTTCGGTGGGACCAAAATTAAGAGTGTTGTTGTTAAAACTATGTTTTTAATAATAAAACAAAAACATGGATAAATTCATTGCTTGATGAAGATGATGAAAGAAAGGAAGCAGAGCAATTCCCTTCTGGTTTGCTTCCATTTTTCCTCTATGAAGGAGAGTCATAGTCAGGCTGCAATGAATGAAACACAAATCTTAGTAGAAGAGGTAGTAAGGGAATGTCTAGGAGCTTTAAAACGTGTTCAAGTCCAGATGCATTACATCTAAGACAATTAAAACAATTTGCAGCTGTTACCACAGCTGCTAGTGTCCTAGTGGGGGAAAAGTCGGAGGCAATGGGAAAATTGCCAGGAGATCAGAGCTAAGCAAATGCCTCAGATTTCAAAAGGGGTTTTTTTTGGAATCTAAAGTGAGATGAGTTTGGCTTTCATACCCAGCAACATTTCAAAGTGTGTTCTTCACTAGATATGTTGTATGCACTTAGTAAGGAAAGAGGTGATTCAACCGAGACCAACATGAAGTCACCAAAAATAATTCCGTGAAAACTATCTTATACGGTTATTACAGTAGAAGGGGAGTAGATGGAAATACTATCACACAAGGCCCATGCTACTGTCTTATAAACTTTCTGAGACACAAATCTAACATTGGCTCCCCAGCCACCTCTGACCTTTCACATGAATGGCAAACCCAAGCCCTGACACTGGTCCTCCACAGCCCCACCCCCACTATTCAAACTCTCCCTTTGCCATCTCTATCGCCTGTTGCCTCCAGAGTCCTCTTCCTTTGAAAAATTTTCCGTGCTCAAGGCCACTGACAAATTTTACTTTGGGCTCTGAGGATGACTGCCCCATACCTATGACCTGGGAATTCCATTGTGATAGAGACTACAGTCTTTAACCACTATTTTTAAAAACATCACTCCATAACCTCAGTCCAAGACTCAGTCCCTGACCTTCCTCCATTTGTCTCCTTTTTTGCCCTCCCTATTCTTCCAAGAAAGTTTACTGAATAATTCTGCATCTAATCTACCCGCTGCCATGTTCTGTCACATTGTATTTCTGTGCAAGCTATTGCCAACTGGGTTTCTGCCTCAACTGTTCCACTAAACTGGCTCTCACAGAGGTCAGTAATCGCCTGCTGGTTGACAAACACAATGGACACAGTCTAGTTTAATTATTACTCTATTCTCCCCACAGCATTTGTCATTGTTAACCATTCTCTTCTTTTGTAAATTCTTTTCTGCGTTAATCTTCAAGATTTTCCTCAAGATGGATTGACTCTTTTTGAGTTTCCCTGTCTCTCTCCAACAGCCACCTAAAAATTGAACTTTACCACGATTTCACTTTCAGCGCTTTTCTTATCTCATTCTTCACACTCTCCCTTAGGTGATCTTATCCATACACAAACTGCAACCAACGCGTACAGATGACATCTGACCTCCAGACTCACATCTCTGCTTGCACGGGCTATAAGCTTATGACTTCAAGCTCACCAAAATGAACTCTATCGTTTGCCTTGTCCCCAACCTATCAAAAAAAAAAAAATGAGGCAAGAAGTCCTTTTAAAAACCTAAATTGTTGGGTTTTCTTATTTGGTTTCACCTTTCTGCCACCACTTAGATTCTGACAATGGATGAATAAGATGTGAAATAATAGACTATTAAGAACACTTAGCAGATAGAGACTATAAATTGTGTTCTCAAAAAGTGACCAAAAGCCAAGTTAGTGTTTCTTCAGATCCCTACATGACTAAAGAAATGAAATTAGAAGGGTAGCTATCATCTCATGCAGTTGCCAGTGCATAATTGCATTTTTTTTCAACAAGTAAAAACTCAGACTCCAAATTAGAACAGACACACAAAACTCTGGAAATTCAAGTATTTAGTTTAGGAAAAGGGACTTTTTGTGAGCAAGTGTGCACACTGAAGCTCACTGAATGCCTCCTCCTGTCTTGACAGTTTACATGACAAAACAATATAAACTGCTGTGCTTCAAGAAAAGAAAATTTTAAAACTCTTCTAATGGTGCCTGGCTGGTGTGGCTCAGTTGGTTGAGTGTCATCCCATGCACCAAGAGGTCACCATTCCATTCCACTCAGGGCACATGCCTGGATTGCCGGCTTGATCCCCAGTAGGAGGCATGCAGGAGGCGGAGGATTGATGTTTCCATCTCTCCCTCTCCCTTCCTTTCTCTCTAAAATCAATAAAAGCATATTTTTTAAAAAAAAAAAACTCTTCTAATTCTTTTTATGTAAATGCAGGTGTGAATGTGTTGTCGGAAGCAGTCTTCCTTTCCTGAGTGAAGCGAAAATCTTCACTGATAAGGTCAGCATCTTTTCTTCTGCTGTGAATCCTCTGATAGAGGCTGCCATCGCAAAAATGAAGTCATACAAAGGAAATCCCAGACCAAGACTGCATATGCCAAAGTATCATGCATCTCAGCATATGTGTAAGCCTATTACTCCACACCTGGTGCTATGCCAGTGCAGATTTTAGAGAAAAAAAAAAAACCAGAAATAGTTATTTTGACAAATCAGTGTTATTGGTTGACATGCAGTAAAAGCTGCTTGAAATCCTAACAACTTCCCTGTGTAGAATATCTACCCACATGACATTCTTTCTTTAGCTAAAATCTTATAATAGCAAATTTGTAATTACATTTTCTATTTCATTTTTCCCCAGGAACATTGTTGGCCTCTACTGTATAAGAACTACAGTGCATCTGTCTCCATTAGTGTTGTCACACTGGTTTTATAAAATCATATTACAAAATGTGGGTCAGTGATCACCGAGTCATGTAATTTATCGAGACAATACCCAGATGCACTGTTTGACATTAATTTTGCAGGGATGCAATCTACGGATATAAACAACCCTGCAACGCCTACCATTCTTCACAAGCAAAGGCCATTTACAACGCAGGGGGTGGGTTGGCGAAGCAATAGCCAGAGTTTCACTCTCAAATATGTAATGTCCCAATGTTTTATAAGATAATATATCAGTAAAAGCTGACAGGATACCTCCATTGGATAATACATCATCTCTTCAGCTTGACCTGCTACTTATGTCTCCAAATCCGGAGTTTAAGAACCAAAAAGGACATTGTCTCTTAGCCCAGTTCCCTGATTTTGCTAAGAAGGACACTGAAGTACTTAATACATTACTGAAGGACAACCAGCCATTGGTGATAATGTCTAGAACTGAAGTTTTGCCGAACACAAATTCAGTAAATACCAAGTTCAATTATTTTTGAATTATATTGTCTCTCTATTTCTTTCATCACACTGTTCGGAGAGAATTAAATTCCTAATCCTGTTTTTCATGTAACTAAGTCAACATTTTTGTAGTAACCTGCTATATACCAGACATCAAAATAGATTCTGGAAATAACAGAAGTACCCTCCCCTATGTATCACCAAAGCATGACTTTCAAGAATGGTGTGAGCTAAGAGGCAAATGTTCCCCTCTTATCTCTCTGACAGTTTCTTCTCAGTCTTATTTGCTGGTATCTCTTCCTCTGTTGCCCCTTAAAATTCGCTCTTCTTTTTGCCCATTTTCTCTTATGACACCACTCATTTTCCCTCATGATCTCATCACTCACAAGATCTTGGCTATGACCTTAACCCTGCTTACTCCTAAGGGTGTTTTTTTCTGAGTCCTGTTCCCATATAATGAGGTGTTTGCTGAATCTCCACTGGGTGTCTTACAAGTTTCTTAAATTAAACTAAGCATATCCATAGGTGAAGATATCATCTACAACCCTTTGTTGGGATTCTTATTGGCAAGGATGTGGGGAAATTGGAATGTAAATGGTACAGCTCCTTCGGGAAATAGTATGCTGGTTCCTTAAAAAATTAAACATAGAATTACCAGATAATCCAGCAATTCCACTTCTGAGTATGTACCCAAAATAATTGAAAGTAGGGTCTCAAAGAGATATTTGTACTCCGATGTTTCTACCAACATCATTCACATTAGCTAAAACATGGAAGCAATCCAAGTGTTCATCAATGGATGCATGAATAAGCAAAATGTAGTATACACACACCGTAGAATATTATTCAGCCTTTTTTTAAAAAAAAAAAAAAAGGAGGGGGGATCTGATATATGCTACCACCTGGATGAACCTTGGGGACATTATGCTAAGTGATAAAAGCCAGTCACAAAAAGACAAATATTATTTAATTCTACTTATATGAGGTACTCGACGTAGTCAAAGTACAGAGATGGATTTTTATGTCAAGCTGGGCAGCCGTTTCCCCACCACAAATCCTATTCTACATCATAGGTGCAAATTCACGCAATATTATTGACTTAATCGTTCACAGTATAATTTTTACAAAACAGACCAAAAGAATAGTCTGCCCTTTGGGGGGAAAATAAAGAGAGGGGGAGAGGGGAGCAGCCTTTTATCTTTCCTTACTACCCAACAATCTCTAGAATATCCTTTCAAAAATTAATACCACCTTGCTGTTCCACACTGCATGTCTGATGTTTCAATGTGATATCCTACAGGAAGAGCACAAACGCTTTAGCGATAGCTTTTCTCTTATGGACTGTGACTAGACTCTATTGCTTCTCTTAGAGAGAATGGTTTTAAAAAAATGTGAGTCTGGTGCCATTTATTACGCTTTTGTCAGCCTTTGATTTTTATAAACAGAAACCATTTATGAGGCAAGTGACGTGATCTCAGTATTGATCCCTGCCTTTTAATGGTCCTTCAGCACCTTTTACTGTAATGTCAAAAAGGGTTCAAAATGGATGGGAAATGGGCTCTTAACAGAGCAGGTTACAGCCCCGAATGGTACAACTGTCCTATCCCACCTACTCTTTAATTGTAACCCCAAACCATCTGATACATTTTTGATAACCTGAATACATCAACTCCTGTCTTAGCACCCTTTTTCATGCTGATGACATAATCCTATTATCACTCTGAATGTGGCCTCCAGGAGCCACTAAGCTTATTGGGCAATTACGACCGTGAGGAACAGCTCAATATCAATTAGGCCAAAACTAGGATTACTGCTTTTGGCAAACACTTTTCAGCATTTTGATAGCAAATAGAGAACAACCCTATAAAAAGATTAACTCATTTCATTATTTAATGGCACATGTTGCTACTCATCCAAACGGGCTCTTTTGGAATGCAGTCCAACACAAAATTAAATATCCTACAAGTTCTATGCTGGAGACAAACTACTAAGAAGGCCAGTTTTCAAGTCTCCTGACAGGACCTACTTTCAAAATCGGAGGCTGGCACCAAGGCCAGAATGACAAGATGCTGGTGGTAGAACCATTTGTTGCCTCACCCAGATTCCTTTATGACCTTCCCACCATTCCTGAGTACCCCTTCCTGCTCCTGGGTGCTTTCACTCCCAATATTTAGCACTGGTGTGTGTTTTTTAAAGGACAATCCTCATGGCATGAGAGTTCTTTGCCCTACATGGAAAGAGAACCAGAAGTGCCTAGAAGATTATATCCCAGCTCCCACCACAGACAGTCATTGTCAGTCAATTTGAATACTTGATGCAAGGGTATAAAAGCCCAACTCTTCTGCCTCAGGTAGGAAAATTCTTAGGTATAAGTTACACTGAAGTATAAGTTTTTTTGTGGATCAGGCAAAGCTACCCATATTAGTCAGAGTTCTCCAGAGAAACAAAATCAATAATAGAAGATGAATAGATGATAGATAGATAGATAGATAGATAGATAGATAGATAGACAGATATTGATTATGAGGTATTGGCTCATACAATTTACAGAAGCTGAGAAGTCCTACAATCTGCCATCTGTAAGCTAGAGACCTAGGAAAGCCAGTAGTATAATTCAGTCTTAGTCTGAAGGCCTGAGAACCAGGGGAACTGACGGTTGTAAATCCCAGTCTGAGGGCAAAGAAGATGCAATGAGCTGTCACCATGAGGCAGGAAAAAGGGAGTGAACTTCTTCTTCTCTCTCTTGCTCCATTCAGGCCCTCGATGCACTGAGTGATGCCAAAGTTGCATCTTGGGAAGGGCAATCTGCTCTACAGAGTCCAATGATGCAAATGGGAATCTTATCCAGAAACCCTCACAGACCCACCCAGAAATAATGTTTAATCCGGGCCCCGCTGGCCAGTCAAGTAGCCACATAAAATTAACCGTTACACACCTACACAGGACTCTGTGTGAGACCTTCACCTTGCCCGGCTTCTTTCCCTGCCCGGGCCTGCTTCTCCTTTCTCCCTTTCTCCCAGGGACATTTCCGTAATGAAGCCGCCACATCCAAACCCTCATCTAAGGGTCTGTTTCCGCAAAACCTGATTTCAGACAAACTGTTAAGAGTTTTCCACTTAGGATTTAAAAAAAACTGTGGTACATTTACACAATGGAATACTACTCAGCCATTTTTCTCTATTGTTACAGGAGAACTTTAAAAGTAGATTAAATAGGTTGCAATTTAAAGAAAGGCTAGATTTTGTCATTAGCCTACAAAAATTTTTAAAGAAAAAAAGGATGCCTCTCAATACCAATCATACCTATGAGCACATATTTATTTGTCAAATCTGTACTTTGTGAATATATACTCCTGTTAATATGTCTGCATTCAGTATGTTTCACTTTAACCCAGAAATTGTCATGAAATCATTAAATTCTATTTATTTATGCCCAGATACATACATACAGACAATTTGAGGTGTCAAGGGGAGACAAAGGGACAGATCTTTATTAAATGAAAGGCGACTAAATGTTTTTATTTAGAAAAAAAATAGTTGTTAGCCTTATTGTAAAGCCTTTGACATCTGATCTAAATTATACTTAAAGTCAATATCTTTATTATAAGAACTTGATAAACAAAGGTATTGAAGCCATTGTTCTCTTAAAGTTTTACAATCCTGAGAAGTAATTCTAAACAACTACCCTTCCAATAATGATTACTTTACTTTTTTTACTTTATGCTGAAAAGAAAGGGAAAGAAGGCTGACATTCATTGAAAGCTACATGGTACCTGGCGTTAGATACTTTACTACCATTATGTATTGTATTTGAAAGAGGCATCTATTGAATTCAAAATTATAATCATTTTGCCGTATCTCTAAATCACTGTTCAAATCATGACAAACACTGGAATCAGAAAACAATTTGAGTGTCTCTAGATTTTGCAAAATAAGAATATATTTTGTTCCCCGACCGAGTGCCCTTGGTGTTGTTTGTATCGCTGGAAAACACCAGAATATTGAAAGATTTTGACCCAAATTGTATCAGATTACAGGCAATTCCGTTGCAGCGATAAATTACACCAAAAACAGGATGGAATTTTCTTGCTTGTGAGGGGAGAGGAAACTGACTTCATTTTTCCTCTTTCTATTAAGTTTTTTTTAAAATGTAATAAAAACCTATTAATATATAGTGACACATTTCGGTGGGAAAAAATGAAGGCTGTGCAAAGCTTACAGTTCTCGCTGTACCCACAACAGACCCACATTACACAGATGGAGTTCCCGTCCTTTTTCGCCTCATAAATGTTACGAGTAGCGCACACAGCTTTTTCCCTGCAGATGAACACTTGGTAAACACTGTAATTGAGACCTTGAACTTGAGTGTTTCCCTGGGCTTGGTGTGACTAAGTTTGGAGCCTCAATGCAACAAGAGGAAAGATGTCTCATTGAATTCATCTCTCCCCATAATTGTGGCACATTCCCAGTGGTTGGCTCTCAGCACACGGTTAGTTGTTAGTTTTCATTTCTTCTTCTTCTTTTCTCTTTTTTTGTTTTAATTTCGAGAAAAAAAAACTAATGAGTTTCCAGAAGCAGTGTCGAGTGCTTTAGGGCTGAATGTGATTTAAAACCAGCAGTAAAAGAAGAGACAGGGAAGGTAGCTGGTTAATTGACCTTTATTGTGCCTTCTGGTTCATTTAGAAATGGAAATTAAATTAACATGATAATTCAGTCCTACTGTGTTAAGGCTGCGATAAACCCATTAAATTTTATGGCCATTGATTTAGCATTTTTTTCTATTAACTGGGTTTAATTTTCAAAATTGTCATGCAGGTTCTGAGAAGTGGTTCATCCATTCTGGTTCCTCCAAGTTACTAATGTGTAGCCTTTTAGTACTCAATTATTCAAGCGCAGAGGGCCCAACTGCCCTCAAATGCCTGGATTAATTTAGAAACTAAGCCATTTGAAAGTCTTTATAAGAAGCAAGGAGAGTTCAGGGAGGGGAAAAGTCAGTGAAATTTCCTAGGGCATATGTCAACTTTCTTAAAGATTGTATCCTAAACTAAGCCTGACAAAAGGGAATATTTTGGAATTCTTGTGTGTGTGTGTGAGAACAGGAAAGCCATGAAAAAACTTTGCAATGGGTTTCTCTTTTTACCACTTCTTGATACAGGTATCAAGGCAAACTGTAGCATATAAGTTGTTCATGGATAACTTAGAACTGATGTTCCTTTTTGCACATTTGATGAGCAGATTAATTTTTAGATCAGCCCACACTTTAAATTCCCAATAACAATTTCTGGGAAAGTTTTCCTTAGACTTGAGTAAGACAGGTATTCATCATTCTCTTTTTCTCCCATGGAAAATGTTCACTACGTAAGGGAATGAAGAACATGTTACCACCGATTCATGAAATTCAAGACTTGTGGTATCTGCCTGGCCGGTGTGGCTCGTGGTTGAACTTTGACCTATGAACTAGGAGGTCACGGTTCAATTCCCAGTCAGGGCACATGCCCAGGTTGCAGGCTCAATCCCTGGTTGGGGGCATGCAGGCGGCAGCCAATCAATGATTCTCTCTCATCTTTGATGTTTCTATCCCTCTCCTTTCCCTTCTGCAATCAATAAAAATATATGTTAAAAAAAAGAATTGTGGCATCTGAGGACCAATTTTTTTTAAATGTAGATCTGTTTCAATCCAACAAATATCCATTAAGTTTCTACCCTTTGAAAGCTACTATTCTGGAGGCTGTGGGGGTACTACAAGCTGAATTTTTCCCATGCAAAAGCAAATTTTCTCAATCGTGCTATGAAGGGTTCTTTTTATATCAAAGTTGGCAGGAAATAGAGGACTAAAATTGTTTCAAACTGTTGTTGGCAGTAAGCTTCTGTCTGTGTTAATTACACTCTTTATTTGATGCTCATCACTCAGTCAACAGTCAATGCATTGTGGCCTTTCTGTGACTAAATACCAAATTACTGTGTGCGGCTTTTTGGGTTTCTGAGTATATCTAATTTATATCATTCCCAAATTTGATGATCTAATAGTTTGGAGGTTTTCCCAACTCTAACTCCTTTGATAAACAACTAATCAATGAAAATCTTGAGTGCAAATACAGATGCATTCAAGAGGAAGGGCTTAAAAGTTTAGACTCCTTTAGAAATACAGATTTTATGGTAGCTTTCTGAACTTTAAATTTGAAAGCATAGATGGCTTGTGAAAAAAAATTTTGCACCATATTTTAATATTATCTAGCTATACATGCTTACATAATGCATAGAGACATCAACAAAAAATTTTAACATAATTTTGGTATGTGTGCTTGTACGTTCTTATGTATGCATGCATTCAGGGTGAGGGTAAGAGAGTGAGCTACTAAAAATAATTCAAGGTAAAGGCCATAACAAATAGAAAACACAAGTTTTGTATTGCTTAGTTTTAGGTTCAGTTTTCAATTCTCAAAATACATGATATAATAGGTATCTATCTATATAAAAGTCTAATATGCAAAGTGTCCCCTCAGGAGTTCGACCGACTGGGAGTACAGTTGCTCCCTATGACGTGCGCTTAACACCAGAGGGCAGTGTGGAACGAAGAAAGGCCCCAGCCAGCAGCCGGTAGCCTGGGAAAGGGAGGTCCCAGCCAGCAGCTGGCAGCCGCTAGGGACCCTACCCATGCATGAATTTCATGCACTGGGCCTCTAGTTTTAACATGAAAGAGAGCATTTACCCTTTAGACTGCTTATATTCAGAGGTGTGCTGGAGCCAGCCTGTACCAGCTTGAACAAGCCAATTTTATGCATCTTTTTTTCAGCTTCACATTCAGCTACTTACCATGGATAACTTGAAATTGGCTATGGTAGAAGCAGTTGCACCCCAGAAATTGGCAAATCCTATACATCAGAGCTTTTTTTATTGTTCTAGTATGGTTGATTGGTAAACATTTACCAGAACACAACAGTGTATGTATATGTGTGCATGTGAACACACACACACACACACACACACACACACACACAAACACACATACACACACATCTTAGGGAATAGAAGGCTAGACCAAAATGTAATGTAGGGATTGTTTTATTTTTGTGCCTTCACATTGGACATTGGATAGCTCTTCTTGTTATTACTAATGGATTTATAGATAGATGGTAAATAGATGATAGACAACGAGGGGTGAATGACTAAATAATAAAATTATTACTATAAAGAAAAATAAGAAAGAAAGCAAATGACTTAGTGGTTACTAAATGTGGAAAAATTACAATGGTTTTACTGAAAAGAAAGAAAAATTTTAAAGCACTTCATAAACTTGTTAGAGCTAGGAAAATAATTTTGTTTACATCTAACCTAATCACCCATTTCACCTATAAGGAGACTAAAGCACAGAACATTTAAGAGGCTGAGCCATAATTACAAAACTAGGCAAGTAACAAAGCCAGAGTGAGACTCAAGTTTCCTCACTCAGATTTCTATGGGCCCTTTAGACCTACAGTGTTCCCTTTCGTGGTATCCTAACAGACTGGACTTTCGAAAGCAAACATCAACTTTTCCAGCAAATGTTTTTCATTATTAAAACAAATACTAGTTTTAAGAGAGCAAGCGGAAATATATTACAGATCTTTCTTTAAACAGACCTCTCCCAGATCCTTCCAAGTCTTGACTGGAGTCACCAGTATCTTCTAGATCAGCGGTTGCCAACCTTTCAGACCTCACGACCACTGGTTGGAAAGATTAGATCGCAAAATTTTAGATGGTAAGATGATTTAAGCATTTTCTTTCATAAGATTTCTCTTGATCAGATTCGCACTTTTCTCTACCATTTAATGCAAAACCAAACAGATACGATTTTTTTTCATCTCTAAATATTAAGCTAATTTTAAACTTTTAGGAGATGAGAAGCTGCCCGGTACTGCTGTAAGATATGAATTTGTGAAGCTACTGATACAAATATCTGCCAGGTTTATGACTAACATATGAATCGCCTGATGTTCTCTAAAATACCCAGTTCCAAGGGAACGCTGACACCTGGACAGTTTACACTATGTAAGCTGCAAGATTGCTAGAAATTCTACTCTTAGGAAAAGAAGAAAACTGGTTTCCATCCCCCTCCCAGTTGTAGAGCCCTTTTATCAAGCATCTCTGCTGGCACACGCTCTATCTTCTATGTTAACTAAAACATCCATGCGTTCACTAAAAATAAGTTGAGGAAATAAAGCAAAAAGAATAGGTTTTAGATCCAAACACTCAGGTTCAAATCCTAATTCAGCTACTTCCTAACTGTGTAACCTGGGAAAAGTTACTTAACCACTCTGAACCTCAATATCCTTATTGGTAAATGCCTAAAATGATCGTGTTTAGAATTCATTTGATTTGTTAAGATTAAAGAAATAGCATTTCTAAAGTAACCTGATACATAATAGATATTCAACAAAAATTAATTTCTTCTTTCCCTTTCCCTTCGTATCTCCTCCACTGGAGTTACAAAATTTAATAAGCCATAATCCTGCACTCTAAGTAATACAATAGGAGAAAGGATTTCTAAGTGACTGATTCTCGCACAGTATAGTTTGGTAAATCAATTAGGATCTCATCGGGAAACAGATGGTACCTCAAACTGGGTAATTTAAGGAGGGTCTCATAAAAGGACTATTTTCAAAGGTACAGGCATGGTGAGACAACCCACGAGAGAGAGTGCGGCATCCCAAGGCTAAGAAGAAATGTGGCACAAGCCTCCCACGGAAGGCCTAGGGGAAAAGCAGATACAATTACCTGGAAAGAAAGAATGGAACAGGAGGGGCTGGAGCTGGTTTGTGCCAGCTTGAGAGAACAGACAGTATACATCTCTTTCCAAGTCCACACGGAGTGACATCACCCAGCTTGAAATTGGTCAGAGTAGGAGTATTTCTACTATAGAAATGGGCAAACCCCATTTACCAGCACATCACTAGGTACAACATTTGCTCTGGGACACAACTAGCCCAGACTAACCTCACAGAAAGGAAATGAGGGAATAAACATCCCCGATTTATTCTCCTTGTGCCCTTCTTGTATTCTCCAACGTATCCTGCACCATCCTACTGCTCTCCTCCCTACTCCTTCACCCACCCAACCCTCAATCTCCAGAAGCAGTGAGTGGTTTTTTCGATTTCTGACATGGACCAATCTTGCTTTCTCCTTTCCTTCTCTTCATCTGGCCAACTCCATCTTTTCTTTTTTAACTTGTTGGCCAACTTCATCTTAATCTTCCGATCCAGCCCTGACGTCACGCCTTCCTCGAATGTCCCGGACTTCCCCTGCCTCCTTCCAAAGTTATTTCCTTACCTCCAGGAGTAATCATAAGAACTAAATATAGGTAAGTTAATATAAGTAAGGTGCTTGGTACAGTGCTTGTTCCATAGTAAGTACTTTCACACACATACACACACACACATCTACTTGCTGTTATTATATTCTTAATAGCCATATGAGAGATGATCATGGCTTACCCTAAGGAAATGGATAGGTTTTAAATACTTACTGTGTGAAAGGTGAGAAAAAATGGGGGCATCAAGAATGACTACTATGTTTTGACTCTGAGCAGACAGCTGACTGATAATGGATAAGAGACGTGGAGGGAGACAGCTCTCCTACCCTCAGACGTGAGCCTGAACATTCCCCAAAGCTTGCTTTCCAAATGCTCTCCTTAGTTATTGAAGCTTCGAGAAGCTGGGAAGTTTTTCAACTGCTCTAAGCTTTATTTCTTTATCTGTGAAAAGGAGATAACAATAAAGTATACATGTGCACTTAATTTATGTGCATTTAACTCCATGATCTCAGCAAAAGAGGAAGAATAAGAGTAAGCAAGAGCAGAAGAGAAAAAATAATTTGAGTTATATAGCCATAATTTAAACTATTCGACTCAATGAGCATAGCTCTAAAAGGAATTTAATAAGGAATACAAGAATCTGCTACTGACTCAGTTGATTGGGTTCCCACACGTCTCCTACACTGTTTAATTTTAAAGGTTAAATGTACTTTTTTTTTCATATGGTATGGCCCTAAATGAAATCCAGTACAACTGGGACCAGTCATTGGAAAATTGATCAAAATGCCATTAAAAAATAAGTTATTTTTTAAATGAAGCATATATATTTTTTATTTTTATTTGTTTGAACTTAAAACATATAAATTTATTATCCTGTGTTTTGATATAGAGTCAAGACAAAAAAATAATTTAATTTCTTTATGTTCTCTTATATACAGATCCACTGACTGGAGTCCCACACCATATTCCTAGAATAAACTTTAATATTTTCCAGTTTACAGTAACAATACAACTTTGTGAGTCAAAACTAACAAGGTTGTGACCAAAGAAATAAATGAGGTGATATCATAGCTCAGATATGTGAGTTTAAAACACATTTGCTTATGAGTTACAGTCCATGAGCTGTCTCTTTAGGATGACATTTCACATCTCTTAAAGTATGTTTTGTGCTACACCACCACCACCACCCCACCACCACCCCCGTCCCTGCTAGTTTCAGTCCTGACTGGCAGAGCCTATCCCTCAGTTCAAACACTCTAGAGTAGATGAACTGTTGGATTGATATCATTCTGCCGTACGTCTCCTTCTATTGTGTCCCCTCTGGACTTTAATCATAACAACATCAAAATGAGCAACTAAACTACCTAAATTGCTTCCCAAAGAAAGCACAAGATTATATGACTTCATTTCAAGTTATCAGCTACACAGAATACTCAGGAGGCATCACTGAAGACACCAAACAGTCTCTTCTTTCCTCCACAAAGAGCCAGAGCGACGTCCCACTGCCAGCCAAAGGGAAAGCCAGACAGGAGGGAGACAAATGCAGGCACTGGAGTCAAAGACCTCTGGGCTGAAATGTTCTGACTTGACAAGAGTTAGCATTGGACCTAGGCAACAAATGAAGCCATTTAGGCCAGCTTCCGTGGGCCCTAGCCCAGTGGTTGGCAAACTCATAGGTCAACAGAGCCAAATATCAATAGTACAACGATTGAAATTTCTTTTGAGAGCCAAATTTTTTAAATTTAAACTATATAGGTAGGTACACTGTTATTAACTTAATTAGGGTACTCCTAAGGCTTAGGAAGAGCCACACTCAAAGGGCCAAAGAGCCGCATGTGGCTCTCGAGCTGCAGTTTGACGACCATGGCCCTAGCCCAGCCTTGGGCAAACTACGGCCCACGGGCTGGATCCGGCCCGTTTGAAATGAATAAAACTAAAAAAAAAAAAAAGACCGTACCCTTTTATGTAATGATGTTTACTTTGAATTTATATTAGTTCACACAAACACTCCATCCATGCTTTTGTTCCGGCCCTCCGGTCCAGTTTAAGAACCCATTGTGGCCCTCGAGTCAAAAAGTTTGCCCACCCCTGCCCTAGCCCATCTATTCAGCTGTACATTCGTAGTTAGTATTCATGCCTTTCATCTTTCCACCAACCATTCTCCATTGTGCCCATTCTCTTTATTGCTCCCTCATTCTTACAGAGTTAACGCTCTGTTTTGCTAAGTACAAGAAGGGATGTTACCGATTATCCACACTCTCCAGTACAAGCTGTCCTCAGAGTGTACTTGCTGTCCTGGTTTACATGTTGCTTGACTGCAGCTCCTCACTTCTGTGTTCATTGCCAAGCCCAAGGCATTTCCTAGTTTTCTCCTCTGCATTCCCACAGCCACTTCCTTAGGCCAAGTCCCATTATCTGAGGCAATTGCCTCTTCAATAGGTTCCCAGCTCCTCACTCCTTTCTCACATTACCACTCAAGTTGAGTTTCTATTTCATTATGTCAAATTCTTCTCTCCAAAACCTTCAGTGGTTCCATTGCTTGGGATGAAGTACCAGTTTTCCAACAAGACATATCAGCCTGTCCCAGAAGACATGCCCAGCCTCATCTGCAGCCAAATTGCACTCCCCAATACTCCTCACTTGATTGTCAACATTCCAATTTATCCCATTCCTTTCTCCAGATTGTTCATCCTATTGCTTTCTTTCTGGAATGACCTTTTCCCATCAAGATCCAGCTTAAGTGGAACCTACCTGAATTCATTCATTCACTCATCCATTCATTCACTGAGCCCCAACCATGTGCCAGTCACTGCCCTCACCGGTTTGGCTCAGTGGATAGAGCGTCAGCCTGCAGACTGAAGGGTCCCAGGTTCAATTCTGGTCAAAGGCATGTACCTTGGTTGTGGGCTCAATCCCCAGTAGGGGGCATGCAGAAGGCAGCTGATGGATGTTTCTCTCTCATCCATGTTTCTAACTCTCTATCCCTCTCCCTTCCTCTCTGTAAAAATTAATAAATTTTTTTTTAAAAAAAGAGACCCAATCTATGCTGCACAGTATCAAAATACATCTTGGAATTTGTATTTGCCATGGAGAATCCACAAGTTACATAAACTCAATATAGTAAGGATAAAATCCGCCCATTTATACCTGGTCCTGACCAGCAGACCTCCACCCCGGAATCCCTGTGCACACACCCCAGCTCCAGCATAACTTGGCCTCACATTAGAGAAAGATTGCCACCTTGCTTCCAGATTCTCTAAAAAAAAGAAATATAATTTAAAAATTATATACACTTAATCATTATGTATTTCTGTTTGGAGATAGCCATGAATATTTTCTTCTAGGAACATTATGTTGATCCTTTTTTACATAGATTCTTGAGTTGACATCATAGTTACTATTCCTAAATATCTGCATGTTTGGCATCATTAATATTACAAAAATATTTTTACTTGAGAATTCTGTTCTTTATGTGAATACTTCAGTTATGTTAGTTGCCAGAATACACACAAGTGCACCCACATATTACAGGAAAGTATTTGTGGCAAAGTAATAATTTGAGAAATCAAGCAGCATGCATTACTCACACACCCTGCAACACTGCATTCAGACCAGGAGACATGAGTTACAAAATACCATGAGGAAACAGTTGCCCCTATCATCAACCCAACATCAACCAAAGGGAGGGAATGAAAAATTGATTTTTTTTCATTCTAAATCTGAAAATATATAGTTAATATATTATAGATAAGGAGCAGCAAAAAGAAATGCCCAAATCTTAAGTTTGAGATAAAAGACCTACTGTAAGGAAAAGGATAGTGCTACATATTTTCAACAGAGGGGAGCTGCTCTCCACCCTACCTCCTCACCTTCAACACCACTGCCTACTCCTCACTACCATTCGAAAGGGTTTGAGCATGTGAAAAGAAGAGAGAGAACAGAATCCAACTAAAATTGAAAGAGGAAATTGAGTAGGGGGGCATTTTTGACTCTTGTCTACCTCTGGCCAAACTAAGGACTTGAGGGATACCAAAGCATTCTCCTGTGATGTGTGAAACGTCTGCAGAGAAGATTGCTAATACATTTCCCAGGTTCAGTTGGAGAGTGACATTCCTTGTAAAACCTGTCCAGCCGTTTCGGACTTGAAGGAAACAAGAGTGAGATGGCATTGTGCACACAGACATGAGAGGTTACCCGCCCCAACCGGCATCAGCTGCAAAGCGTGGAGATCTGCAAATACCTCATGGGCCCAAAGTGAAGACAAGCCAATGAGCAATTCTAAGAGCCTCCATGCGGAGGAACCCCTCCTGGGAGGAGGAGGAGAAGGTAGCTACCTGGTGTGATTCCTCCAGATGTCAGCCAAAGCAGGGTAACAGACTACAGGAACATCAGCAGCAGAGAAAATGGGGGTGACTTCTTTCTGCCTTCAACATCATGAGAGGAATTCCCCCGACCCCTCAGTACAATTTAGATGTTAGATCAGGAAAAAGGGAGAGACAGAAACTTCACAAGGGAAAACAGTATTGATGTAGTTGAACATTGAACTAATTCAACTATAAACTCCACGATGTCCATTTTATAGATCTTGACTAAGCACTTAGTGCGTTGGACAGGTTTAATTTGAAAACAAGCTGAAGACTGAGAGGCAGAAATTAAAGTCAGTCTAGAAATAGAATTACTCTTTGGAACCGAAAATGTATGACCATACAATTAATACCAATTACATGTACATATCACACACTACAGAATAATACAGTAGTTTCCTAGACACACAATTTTTGGCCTGACGCTTTTGGAGGTGAGTGGATGAGACGTGAGCATGAAAAGGAATGTTCAAAGGGACCATTTGCTAGAGAACATAAGCACAACTAATGACAGCATTTGGTTTGCCAGGAAAAGCCAAAAGGCATGAGATTGAGCCTTTTAATTCAAGAGCTTGAAGTGTCAGCACATGAACAAAGAAACTCCTCCTTATGCAACAGCAACTCAATTAAAGGGAATTAAAAGTTGATTTTTACTCTTAATCTGAGAATAAACGTAGTTGATTTATGGGTGTAAGACCTCTTCTTCTCAACTGAATCCTGCCTCCTCCATAAGATCCACCTTAAGTGTTGGCAAAAATGCCACTTGAGAAAATTGTAGTAATCTAACCTGGCTGCAGACAACTTTGCACCCAATCCTTTGGAGCCAACCAGGATTTCTTTCTTTCTATACTTTGAAGATGATAATATATAAGTTAATTTTATTTAAACTGTTCTTTTCAAAGCTAACAAGAGAAAGCTGCAACTCTCCCACACCACCCTCTCATGAGAAAGACAGGGAAAGAAACCAAAATCAAAAGTGCTTTTACTAAGATCTGCAAAAGTCGGGTTTTGGTTAGTTGTTTTTACTGCCAAAAATTAAGTAACTTTCCCCTCCCACCTCTTTACCTCTGTCTGTGTTGGCTTCTGGCCACTGGAAATCGGCGTTAACGGGGTGGGAAGGAAAGGGTTTTGCAGTGGGGAGGAAAGAGAGGAAGAATTCACCTGGCTGTGGTTGAATCAAAACATTCACAAAGATGAGCATCACCTGCAAAGCGAAGTGCTCCTTCTCCGGAATGGCTCCTCGGGACCGTGCAGAACAGCCAACAGCAAAGGAGTGGATCCCAGCCAGGCGGCAGGTGGAACAGGTGCAGAGAGACGGGCGTCTTCAACGCCAAGGTGAAAGGGGCCCCTCCCCCGTCCTCCTTTGTCTTTCATTTTGAGCTTGCTGACAGTTCTCCTGTATTTACATTTCTTCAGGAGAAAACAGAACCAAGGCTTACGCTTCACAATTTACATCACTGATTTCATGTGCTAGCATGGTTCATGATTAATTAGCTTCCAACAATTCCAAAAACGTTTTTCCCCCTGCACCTTGGAGACTCTGGGAGTGGGTGGTCCGCAGTGTAAATAGGAACTTGATGATATGGCAAGCCTGGTATCCCACCAGCTGGCCTTTGCCTACGATGGGTGTCCTGCCTTGTTCTAGCCACTCTTCCTTTCAGGGCCTAAGCCACTTCCAGGTGTGGCCACACTTCCTTCCTCTATTGGGAACCCTTTTGGCCTACATCCAGCTTGAACAGGGGCCCGCAATCTCTGCTCTCCTTTAGGCATGGTGCCTCTGCAAACTGAGCCTGCACAGGTTCCATTCTGCCAGGACCGTGTGCCAGCCGTGACCTGCCATTGGCAGAAGGCTCCACCAATGCCCAAGCTACCCCACCTCAGCTAATCCGTGCCCCAAGTCCCCTGCCTCTCGCAGTGGACACGTGTCTGATTGAAGGAGGGAGCGTATCCCAGCAAGACATGCACTCTCCTCTTGACTCCTGGATCACACATTACCTGCAACCTCCTTCTACTGCCTACTGGCCTCCACAGGGGGAGAACACTGTTTCAACAGAAGCCAAACTTCAACTCCATTTTCTCACCGAGTGCCACATGTTGATCCCCACGCTATTAAGAGGCATTGGTGTTGACCAAGTGGTACTTGTATAAGTTCTCGGATTGGTGTCTGCTCTTTTCCCCAGTGACTGTGCCACTCCCGCCACTCAGAGTCCCAACATCACAACAGGTTCATGCATTCTCCGTGCCTCTTCCTCTTTCATTGGGTGGCTTTTCACGTGGCCTTTTCTGCAGATCAGCCCCTCAGGATATGCCGGCTGGGAAAACAGAGAGTGGAAACACTGCTTTAAATTAAAAAGAAAAAAAGTAAGAAAAGAAAAGAGAGACTTTTCATCACCCTGAATTAGACCCAATTTTCTCACTCTGTCACCACCCTCACAGAAGCTGGCACACTCTTCAGGAGCTGTCCCTGTTTTTACTATGACAGAGAGGAGAGCAGGGTGGGGAGAAAGAGAGGGAGAGAGAGGGAGAGAGAGAGCGCTTGATTCAGTGCATTAGATAGATTTGGCTAGACTGACGTCATTGCTCATTAAGAAAACAGGCAATCTACTTCTTGTTCCCATTGGAGAAAATAAATCTGCACAGAGCCAGGCCAAATAATGTGTAGCAAATGATCAATGTTAGCTGAGGGAGATGATTGATCCTTTATTTCTTACACCCTCTCCTGCATAATGCATAAGATCCGGGATGTTCTCAGCTTGCCTCAGGCCCCGGCCGTGATGTACCGCATTACTATACAGAACACTCGTTCTGAATTGCTAGTGACAGTCTCTACATCCCTGAGCAAGTGGGAGCCAGGAATCCTTCAGAATCCCAGAGTCGCCGATAGTGCCATGATGGGTTTTTGAATCCTTCCCAGGCCTTTTACAAACACACGCATGACTCAGGGAAAGTCTCAAAGAGACTCCGGGCCTCACTGTTCCCTAATGCAAAACAGAAGAGACAACACTGGCCTTTTTCAGAATGTCAAATATAATATAAAAATGGGAATCTTTTGAAAAACCAAAAGTGAGGGTGGAAAGTGAACTGTTTCCTTTTCACAATAATGATTAAGTTTCACAGAAGCCAGTTAATCCTTCGTGATTTTAGAAGAAGCTGGCTTCTCAAATGTTGTATCTTAAGTTGAGATTCTTTTGCTGTTATTTCTCTAGACTCAAATGGCAGTGATGATGATGAAGATGATGATGTTGATGACAGCCATGATGGCGGCTACTTTTTTAAACACTGATTTGCTGGGCTATACATGCATCATCTTCTGTAACATCAACTGAGGCTTAGAGAACCTAACTAACTTGCCCAAAGCTCACAGCTAATAACCACTGGGTTCCAGAGCCAACACTACTCATCTGTACATGTGAATGCTACTGGGGTGGGACTGGGGTCAAAATCAAAGAATCGGAGTATCAGAGTATAAGGGGCCACCTTCAGTAAACAGGCTGGGAGAAGATTTTGTAAACTAGCAAAAACTGAAAAGAACTGATGGGTTTTAACCCTTACTAGGGGCCAATCATCATACTAGATTCTTTACATACGTTTCAATAAAAATAATAATGGTTAAGATGATAACCAATTTATGGGGTAGGTACTATCACCCCTGTGCTAGTCATTAAGCAATTGTTTCTCAATTTCAAACCACCTCTCCACGCGATGCTATGCGGGGGCTGGGACTCTGAAGACTACATTTCTGCGTCATCAGCCGAAGGCTCCCTCGTAGGCCCTGCCACTAGGGGGCATCAGAGAGAGATTGCAAGGCTGCAGGAGGAAGAAGGAAGGGGCTTGGTCCTTCCAGTTTAATTTTTTTGCTTTTGTCTGCATCATCCCAGCAACACTTCTGAGGCCTGGCAGCCACAGCTCATCCCATCCTGCAGCAGCAGTTTCCATTCCAGGAGCAACAGGGAGTCAAGTGTGCAGCTTCTCTCACACTTGTAGAACCAGCCTCATGGTCTTCGCTTCAGGGACACCAGCCCAGCCAGCCAGCACGCCCACCTCAGAGACCCGCATCCACCCTCCGCAGGGCCTTGCCTCCAATCTTCTAAGTTTGATCACTGCAACTTCGTCCTTTCGTTTCCCCAGCCACGGGGTGGTGGCTACTTCCTGCATAATCACCTCCATGGCACCGAGGTGTTTGTTTTTTAATTATTTTTGTTTCTCCATAACCAGGTTAACAATTTTTTTTAATATAGTTTATTGATTTTTTACAGAGAGGAAGGGAGAGGGATAGAGAGTTAGAAACATCGATGAGAGAGAAACAATGATCAGCTGCCTCCTGCACACCCCCTACTGGGTATGTGCCTGCAACCAAGGAACATGCCCTTAACCGGAATCGAACCTGGGAGGCCTTGAGTCCGCAGGCCGACGCTCTATCCACTGAGCCAAACC